>NW_009918543.1:40147-79336 GCF_000696875.1 Nestor notabilis
GGGAGGGCATTTCTGGGCAGTTCTTCAGTCACTCTTCAGAACTTGCCTGTTGCTGATTCAAAAGAAAGCCCAAGCAGTTTCCTTCATTTGCCATGTTTGGTTACAAGCAGCTGCTTACACCACTTGACATCTGTCCCAGCCTGGGTAGCTCAAGCAGTAATTCAAATGACCATACTGGGATGTTCCTGGTAATGCTCCAGAGTGCCACACCATGACACACTCCAGCTCTCAGTGGGAAGGAGCTGGAGTCCTGGGCTGTTTCTGTGTCTACCGCATGGAAATGCCTTGTAACACATACCTTATTCCTGGCTTTATCAAAATGCTGGCTCACAAAAATGCTTTGTGTGGCTGAGGGTATCCCAATAGCAAGAAGTATTTTTTTCTCTAAACCAGTTCAATTCCAAGCTGGAGGTGGAAGGTCAAGTTACTTTACCTGCGAGGGGTGGATTTATGTGAAATACAGTTTTATTCACATCACAAACCCGAGCAGTTAAAAGTTAGGAGATGTCAGGATTGGGGGCAGCATGCCATCTGCACTGGGTTGCAGCCCTGACTGGTAGGATCACAGGCTGTATTTCCATAAGCTGCCTCATTCAGGGCAGTGGCTACATGCTGCTCGGGGAGTGCAGCAAAGGGCTGTTACTGTTTTTTTGGTACTGCAAAGCGTGTGCCTGTTTTATTTGTTTACTGCCTGCCATCCAAGCCCTGCAGGCAATACATCATTGTTCATTGTCTTGTGGTGTTCTAAAGATGCTCACTGCTACAGTTGCCTCATAGCTGATAGAGAATTTATGCTCCTGATGAGGCAGACAGAATGGTTGTTTTCCTTGCTTTTGAAGAGAAAAGAGACTTATTTTGGAGAGAAAAGAGACTTCCCCTTTAGCCACATGGGGAAGGAGCAGCAGGTGCGTGACTGGAGCTTGGGCCCTCCTGGTTCTCAGTGCCATTGAGTCCTCGAGACCATACCAGTTTGCTGCCTAAGCTGCCAGCATTTTGGAAAGCAGTTGTGAGTGCTCAGCAGTTCTGCAAAATGGCCCCTACGGTCTCATCTTGGGCACCCACAAAATTAGGAATGGACAGACTGTGGCCACGTGCCAAAACTGTGGTTTAATATTTAATGCCAACCATATAAAAATAGCCTTATTTATTACAACTACCTCATTGTTAGCTGGAGTATCAGTGTGTCCTTTGCACCGAGTATGGGACAGGGTCCTGTGAAAAAAAGAAGTAGTACTTTCGGATAAGTAATGGCTGCTTTGTAATGAGTATATGCAAGTAGCTGAATTAAGGTTGTGCAGGTATTAACTCACATTTAAGTGCTTGGCTCTGCAAGCCAAATGGCATATTTTATTATATGGTAATTTGGTTTTAAAAATGAAAACGACATCTTCTTGATTCTTCTTTTATGAATGGGAAAGCAACAGACTTCCTATTATCCATCCATGGCACTGTTCAAGGCCAGGGTGGACACAGCCTTGGGTGACACAGCCTAGTGTGAGGTGTCTCTGCCTATGGCAGAAGGGTTGGAAATAGATGATCTTAAGGTCCTTTCCAACCCAAACCATTCTATGATTCTATGATTTATACACTGCAACACCCCACACCTATCACAGGAAGGACTGAGACTTAAATGTACAGCAGATACATATAAGACTGAACTTCATGACTGACTGCAAGCAAAGGCTGTTACTTTAAAGACAGGCCCTGCTACCACACTCCTCCTCACTCCAAGGAGACTGGGAAGCTTCTTTCCCCATTGGCCGTGCTGTCACACATGGAATAAAAAAGTAGGACCACATACTGAGTCTGGAAATGTTAGAGGCAACTTGGGTGATCTTTCCACTCCTGATGAGGCTCTCTGCTACTGGTGCTCCCCAAAGCAGGGCATGCTGCTGCTGCAATTTTGCTGCAAGGTACCTGTTGGTGGCAGAGAGGCTGAAGATGGGTCCTGCTCCCTATACCACTTGCATTGATTTCGATGGGATGTGAATGTTGCCATCTCTTCTGTGGCTGCAAACCTTCCAGAAAACTAAAGTCACATCAGATTTGAAGACCTTCCCCAGCCTCACAAGCTCTGCAGCATGGGGCTATGATCTGTGTGCTAACCCAGATGCATCCAAGGATCTTGGCTGGGTTGTGAGAGCTGTCACTACATCTTGTTGAGCTATGGGCAATGTTCCAGCTTGTGAAAGTATAAACATGTCCCAGAGATCCTCAGGCACTCCTGGAGCTTCTGACAGCAGCCTGTACCCCATGCAGTTTGTGTGGACTTTGCAGGGATGCCCCTCTTGGATGTTCTGGGAAGGTGAAAGGGGCGATGGGAAAGCAGAAGAGAACTACAGTGACAATCAAGCAGATCTGTGCAACTCACTACGGCAGAAAAAGGTCTCCTTCAGAGTTCGGTGCAAATGCATTCTGTGTGAACAATGAGAGTCAGCCTTTCCTTGGGAGATTTGCTGGGAGCTGAGTGTGTGCTGGGTCACTGATCCCCTTACAACAAGAGCAGAGAGGATTTAATGCTAGCATGTTGTGCTCTTCCCACCCTGCTGTGCGTGCATGAATGATCCCTGCCCCTGTGTACATGCCCAGGGCACAGGCTTGTGAGGTGAGATGGTAGTGATGTTCTTCCTTTGACCCACTGTGTTTTCTACCTCCTCTCTCTCCTCCTGCTCCAACCGCTAAAGTGCAAGCCACTACCCATGCAGCCAATGGTCTCATTCTGAGAGTCTGGCAGCCAGGGAAGCACAGCCAAGGTGCTGGGTGAGGAAGACGGGAAGGGACTCTCTCTCTCAGCATCTTAGGTGGCAGCAGTTCTCCATCACGTTGGCTTCTCCACCAGAAGCAAAAGCAACAAGAGTCAAGCACTAGGAATGCTAGTGAGCTTGGAGTCCTGCTGTATTTCAGAATAGAGAGTATGAAAAAAGGCGAAGTCAGTTCTTGGGCTAATGCAGACATGAATGAAGGCAAACAGGCAGGTGTGGGACATTTTGTGTGCACAGAAGCTTGCAGAAGCTCTCCTGATTCTAGGAACGAGGAAGCACAAAGAGAAAGGCTTACGGCCGAAGTGTCTTGGCCCCCATAAGAAGTCTCTTGATTTGGCAGGCTGGCTGTGCTGTTTGACAGATGTCTGGCCTAGCACTCTAAGGACAGAACTGTGAACTGAGCGCTATATTGATAAAAACCCCTTACATTTTCCTATCTTGCTCCTAAACTGATGCACCTCCATCTACTATTCTATCCATGTATCTCAGACAGGCTGGCACCTTCCCTCTTACGGATCTGCTGCATCCTTTGCCCCTAGTAAGAGACCCAGGGAAGGTACTGTGTCATGCCAAAATTTCTGAGCCCTCAGAGAATCCTTCACAAATGTGGGCTCATACATACCCTTCTTCTTGAGCAACACCCACTTACAAAAGAGATTACTTTGGGATTCAGAGCACTATGCAACTAAGTGCGGAAAATACCTGTGTGTGGGCTGGGGAGAGGAATGAGAGTCACAGAATTGGGATTCTCCTACTAAACTGCGTTCTCTGCCTGAAGCCTCTCCCTGGGTTGTGCCACTCACCCACACCCCCGGGGCAGGCTTGTCAGGAGGGCGGGAGCAGCATTTTAAATGACAGTGAAAGGTGCTCATGGGGATATAAAGGAGGAGCCGGGAGCAGAAGGGTTCATCCCTCAGACCTGCTGGGTCAGGAGTGGCCACAGTCCTTCTGTTGAGAGGCTGAGTGCAAGGATTAAAGGCCTGAGCTACTACTGACCATGGGATTAACCCCTGTAGGAAATTAAAGTTGTAGAGAAGGCTCTTCACTCCACAGCTGACAGAAAGAAAAACTGGGATCTGGATTAGAACTGGCAGGGCTGGTGACAAGCCACCACCCACAGCCAACTGTTCCCGGCTGGATCAGAAAATGTTATCTCAGCCTTCATGTAGAACCCCCCTCCACATCTCACTCGGTTACCAATTTTTGCCAACAGTGTGAGAAGAACAAAAACATCACTCTGTGACAAGAAGAAGAGAAGGAAACTGGGTATCCAGCTCACGTGTCCCTCCTCTGAGCCCCTCTCCTACTCCCTCACCCGCTTCCCTTCTCCGCTGCCTCTCTTTTGCATGGAGGAAACATGCACGTGGTCTGTTGCATTCAATAATACTCAGAGAAGATGCTGGCACACACATGGCTGGATTTCTTCCTGTCAACTGCTCCCTCAGCTCTCCTCCTGCTGCTGCTCTGGGCCTCCTCCATATGCCACACTCTCGCTGCACTGGGACTTTCCTGTCACTCCCGTGCTGGATATCCCAGCCTCCCCACCTGCTTCCACAGCTTCCCAAGGAATCTCACTTCTCCACAGCAATCTGGGTCTTTCCCATCAGTGATACCCACCCTGGCTCCCATTCGGATGCTCTCTGCTTTCTCAGAGGGTTTGATGATGCCTGATGCCCTCGGTATTTCCAGCCCCTCTGACATCTCCCAGTCTCATTATCACGTATTGGTCAGGGAGGCTTGGGATGCAAATAATGTTTCCTGGCTAAGGTACTGGATGAGGAATCAAGAAACCTGGCTTCTCTCCTGATTTTGCCACAGGCCTGTCAGGAAACTTTGGGAAAGCCAGGCCAAAACTCCACTGCACTTGGTGGAGAACTGATGCGGGCTCTTGAAGAAGTATCAAAAGCTAGGCAGCTGAAATTTCAGCCAGCTAAGCTCAGCAGCCATTTTTACCTCTGTGGTAGTTTACCCCTCCATAAAATGGGAATAAAGCAGATCTTTCTTGGAGGGGCTTGGGAAGGAAACATCTTTTAACAGCAATCACATTTGCGTTTCAGAGGTGCCTACACACTGTTCTTCCAATGATCAGAAGTTTTTTGACCTCTTCACATCCCAGGGAACAGGGTGAGGTTTTTATTCACACCCAGTCAGGAACGTGGCAGAATCCCTTACAATACCAAGTGGGTTTTGCACACTTTCTACTTTACAGCTTGCTGTATGAGGTGCTTTGCTTAGCTGTGATTGATCACTAGAAGTCAGATGGCACCATTTCTTCTGCAGCTGAGTTTCTAGTATGAATTTTAAATGTGCTTTGCACTGATGTGACAGCACAACACTAATGAATCTTGAACACACGTGTTAATAAATCAGCAACTGCTGGAAATGAAGCCCCCAGCTATTTAGCTTAGAAGCTCACTGGGACAGCGACACATGCTGCATGTTTCTACAGTTCTGCTGAGCTTGGCTGCTGTCTCTGGGTGCTTCTGCAGTCAAATAGATCACAAATGAGAAGCTGACGCTGAGGCGATATGACCTCTCATGGTCAATAATTTGCACCACTGACAGGTCTGTTGGGGGACCATGAACAGGTATCATCTCATGCCATATAAGCTCACTTGGGGTACTGTCAGGAGCACGATTCCCCACTAGGGCTTATCAGCCAGGTTACTTCATGACCTTCCAGTTGCTGTAATCAGACCTCATGGCTGATGTGTCTCCCTGCCCTCTGTGACTCTTGCTCCCCAAAGAGCTGATGAAGGAACAGACATAGAACAACATGCTTTAGTCACAGGATGCTGTGGTACCACTCTCTCTCTCTCTATTATGGGGTGACGGTAATAAAACAGGAACCCTAAAAACAGCAAGGAAAGGGGAGGGGGAAAAGATAATACCCTTTAAGTGTCCTCCATGACCTCCCTCAACCTGCTGCTTTTCTGATAAAGGCTGTAGCAATTCAGCATTGGAAAGAGAAAAGGGACTTTGCCATCATTCATCTAGAAGAGTGTGCAGGAGGGATGAATGTCTGCATGTACTTCCTGATAATTTATCACTGGCATCTGTTGCAGTCTTTGCTACCTACCCTTTTGTAATATAGGTCACCCACATGCCCTGCCAATGCTCATAAGCCAGGCTGTTGACGGAGTCTGATCCGTGAGCCATGATCCAAGGGTTAATGCAAAGTACTAGGAGACATAATCAGAGACAGAGGTTGCTGGGCTGTTTCTGACTGTGGCTCATCCTAGTGACACAGTCACCTGTCTCTCTAGCCTCAGTGTCCCTGTCTGGAAGATAAGATAGCTTTATCCACCAACCTAGAGCAGAGGCACTACAGGCTATGACCACAACCTTCCTTCTGGGGGTCATTAAATACAAACTAACACCACCTACAACTATGGTAGGAGCCATTTCTAGAGTAGGTGGAAGGCTTTGGATAGAAGGTGCCATAGAATTGGGAATTGTTACTAAAGCATTGTGTGGATGCAGTAAATCAAACCCCTCCCACCCTCACAGCATGCTCCTTGGGACCCTACTAATGAAAGCTAAGGCTTTAGAGTGTCACTGCAAACATTACTGGTGCCTGGGCAGAGAGAAGGGAAGCGCAAGACAGGGATAGTGCCTGCTATAGCTTTTATGCCCTGGCAAGTGCTGCAGAGTCATTACAATCTCCTCTGCTTCCACCCTCCCTCCTCCCCAGCAGTAAAGTTCCCTGTTCAAGCTAATTAGGGGAATCCTCATTAGAGAGTCCTCTAGAGTCTGACAGCAGGCCAAATGTCCAAGTGGCACTTCAGCACAGTGTATTTTTGGCCACTGGAGACCATGGGCCAGAAATGGATGATTTCATTCTGTTGCTTTGAGCTGAAACTATAGAAGTTGTCTCTTACTGTCCTATATCAAACAGCAAGAAGAAAAGTCTATCACCAGCTCCACAGGCTACCCTGTTCATTTCTCCAGAATCTGGAAAGAGACTTAACTCTTGGAACTTAAGCACGTGGAACAAAGCTCTGGACTCTGTGTCCCATGTGACAGGGCATTCAGGGGACATGTTGCTCCAGGGAGAAGGAACTATCTAGTAAGCCCAGAAGAAAGACTAACGCCCGGTTTGTGGAGCCCTTAGAGCGACTTCAGAGCATTCAAAGCTGCAGCAATGCTGATCAGCCTTGAGCCCTCAAATGCAGGCAATGCCATGCTAGTCCAGTGCCTCTCCCCTTGGGCTGGGGGCTTGCAGGGGCACTACTAGGTCTGGCAGAGTCCTCACTGCTGGAAAAGTCCCTGGCTGTCAGGCTAAAAGCAGCCAAACAGATTTGGTGGTGCTCTGGAGAGCCTTGAGGTGTAGGCAGATGCTAGTTGCCCCAGGACTATGGGGTTCCCAATGCTGCATTGGCAGTGAGCACAGCTGGCCTGGTGCTCTGCAGAGCAGAAGGCATCTCATGGGCCACAATAAAACAGCTAATTAAGTCAGAATTCAAGACAAGTCAGAGAAAAACCTTTAAAAAAGAAACTCTCCAAAATCCTCTCTGCCGCCTTGCTCTCTCCTGGCTGCAGAATAGTAATTACTAGGGGTCTAATGTGCCTGTAGTCAACAGATATGTGAGAAAAACAGGGTTTTTTTGGATCCTGGGAATTAAAATTTCTCCATAAATATATTACTTCAAGGCATAAATGCAGAAGCTCATTGCCCCTCGCACTTCAGCAGCCGGGAACCTCTACCTATTCCAAATCTAACGCGCTGCCATCTGAGCATGTTAGGCACGGAGAAGCAGGCAGTTCTGTGCAAGATGTAGATGTTGATAAACATGGGTTACAGAAGAGCCCCCAGTACATGTGCATGCCCAGCTGCGCACACATTTGTAAACATAAGCTAGACAAGTGACTATGTCTGCATACATACATGAAGGTAGTTGCTTTCAGGTCTTAGAAACATGTGTATGAGTGCACAAAGGGTGGCTGCTATCTGTGTGGGGCGGGAGAGCTGTGTTTATGTGACATGCTTTTAAAATTATCTTGGGTTTATCAAGGCATCTCCATCTTTGTGCATGTTGCAGCACAGGAGACAGCATTAAAGCCTGAACAGGTGTTAATCACTATGCACTGTAATAAATTCTAAACATAGGGAAAGGGCTTATTTATACACGGCTGCTCCTCCCACCCTGCACTTTGTGCTTGAGCCTTGGCGCTGCCTCAGAGAAAGAGGCGCCCGTGAGGTACCAGAAATGACTGCAAGAGCTGGACTTGCCCTGGCAGAGCAGGAGCTAGGGGTAGAAACCCTGACCCCACTCTTACACTTGGGTATGCCCATCCTGCTTTCAGCCCCCCACTGTTGCCTGGGGATGGCATGGCTGAATTGCGCAGAGCAGCGAGAGGGGTTGGGGAGACACCAGCCCCTGGCATAAACAGGGACCTGTGCTGAGGGGAGACCACAGAGGGAAGCCGTGTCACGAAGCACCCAAGGAAGCTGGTTTTTTTTCTTTTAAAAGAAAAATGCTGAGCCCCCCTGATTGGAGCCGAGCCAGCTGATACAGATGGGGTGTTACAAAACAGAGCCAAAAGGCAAGAGCGCAAGGAACAGAGCTATCTATAACCCTGACAAAGTTAGATGGAGTGAAGGTGGGGAAGAGGGAAAGGCAGAGCGTGGCAGGCAGCCCCTGATGCTGACAGCAAGGACTCGATCGTTCGGCGATGGGATTTGGAGCTGATCGGCTCCCGCTATCCAGCAGGCAGATAAGGCTCTGTGGCTGTCAGCTTAACTCTGCCGTTTATTCCTGTGCTGTAGGGAGTTAAATAGAGCACACGGAAAGACTGCTGCCGGGAGTGAAAGTCAAGGAGGGAGAGGGAAGGAAGAGGCAGTAACTGGGCAGTGCCTGGGGAGTCAGGTGGAAGTGGCTGCAGGCAGAGCCCTTCCAGGTAAGTGCTTGTGGCTTTTCATCCTTGTCGCTACTGAGAGCTGGGGACAGGAGACTTCAGGGGTGGCATTTAGGATGGAGACATTGATATGGAGGAGGTTGAAAGTCTCCTTCTCAGCCAGGATGAATGCAAGCACTGAATGGGGGCAGCTATTTGCTGTGGCTTCTCCTTCAGTGGGGACTGCAGGGAAAGGACTAGAGCTCGGCTTGGAGGGTGGGGGGTTGCAGCGAGTGGTTTTGGTGCTGTGAGAGGTATTCATCTATTAGGTGCATTGGCATTTGAGTAAATTATCTAAATAGCCTTGCAGAATGGACTAGTCTGGGCACTGAATCTGCTCATCTTTGTCATCGAGATGCTAATTTAAATATTTCCTGGTGGTTTACTTTCCCATATAAAATAAATCATTCCTGGGAGCCTGGGGGAGGGGAAGCAGCTGGCACGTGTGTGGGGAGGGTGTCCCAGTGGGAGTGCTGCACCCAGCTAAAATAATGGCTGTGGATATTGTCAGAGCCCCTCAGAGAGGGTGGAGGATGGTTTATTTCTGTACCCTGGTTGAAATGTGTCCATCCAGCTGCTGCTGTTACTGTGGGTGGCACATCTGAGAGCAAGCAGGAGGACAGGAGGGTCTGTGGTGTTTCCCTTTTTCCTGCTTGCCTGTATCCAAAAAGGAAGCGGGAGGGAAGTTGGAACCTGTTGTCAGTCAGTTATTGTCAGGGGAGAGTTTATGGTCTTTGGGTTTCTAATTAGACTGAGAATTTTTCCTTCTTCTAATTAAGATGCAGTTCCTCTCTTTTCAAGACTCCTACTCAGTTTCCCCTGCCCCAGGTCCTCCCTTCTCTGAGGCTCCCTCGCTTGCTCTTCGGCTCCTGCAGTTGCTGCAGTGTGAAATCCCCAAGCTGAAGCTGTGCTCTGCTCAGCCCCGCTCTAGCCACCACATCCATTTTACCTTCAAACAGAAAGGAAGCGCTGGTAGGGAATACAGGGCAGGGGAGAAGCAGCTTGGCAGCCGCTGGTACCCAGACCTCAAGGAGCCTGAGCTGTGCGTCAGGGAGAGGATGCACAGGTCGTACCAGCCTGCATGGAGGCGAGAGGGAGCAAGGTAGAGTCTGCTGCCCTGGCAGGGTCACCTCAGCAATTCAGCAGGTTAACCTTGAGCATGAGGCTAATGTGGCTATCGTAGTAGGCTGCTGAAACACAGGCTTGTCTGTTTGGCACTTAGGTGAATCAGGCCTTAATTCTGCACTGCAAGGTTCAAAGTGAATTAACATTGTGCCTTTGTCACACTGTGCCTCCTGAAACATCCTCCATCTCTCCTCCAAAATGGAGCCGATGCCTTAAAGGCAAAACTCTAGCTGGGGAGAAGAAAGGACAACACTCAGCCCAGCCCTGTGTCTTGTGGCCACAGAACCGAATCTCACCCACTCTGTTCTGCTCTGCCCCTCCAGGACCTGGCAGTCAGGATACAAGGTCATTCCTCCTCCCTTTGGGGCTGTGTGCCAGGCTGGCTGGTGGATGTGAAGACACACTGGAGAAGACAACAATGGTGCCTACAACTGCTGGCCACAGGTGGAGGAGCAGGTTCCTCATGAGGTGGCAAGAGGCTTGTTGTAAGTAATGCCTACTCAGGTACTAAGTACAATGATTCTGTTTGTCAAGGGAGTGGAAAGAAAATAGGTCACATCAGGGTTAAGAATAGGGGAGAGGGACAGCTAAGAATGGAGATGTTTGAACTAATTCCTGATTCCTTTAGAGGCCAGGCTAGCTGGGAGGGAGAGCGAGACTCTAAAGCTGAAGATGGGCTTAAAGTGGGACAGCGAGTGATGATTGCTGAATTCCAGTGGGCCTGGCAGGTGAGAAACAGCGAGACAGATACCACTGCACAAAGATCCATCCCGAACATTTCTCAGATTGGCATCCTGTGAGCTGCAGAACCCCTTTCTGTGGTAGGGTTATGTATATATATATAGGCTGCTGGGCAAGGCTCCCAGCAATTCACAGCAGAAGTTATGACAGATTTTAGGAGGGAATACAGGATGCAAATGCAGAATTCTCCTACTGGGCACTGCCACATGTAGTGAAAATCAAGGAGTAAATAAAGAAGATCTCTTTTACATTAAACTGTAAAAGTTCAGCCTGGGCATCTTCCCAGTAGACCGGGGCATCTGCTATAGCATCCCTGAGTGCACAGCAGAGATGGCTATGGTGATGTGAGGCTTCTAGGAGTGTACCTGCAGTTCCCAGAAGCATCTGTGGACCACAGCAGAGGAAAGGGAGCACTTAGAGAGTGTCCATCAGTATTACATGCCCTGGCACCAAACAGGTCTGTGGTTTCCCTTGTTCCTATCCCCCTGCTCAAATCTGGGGCTGCCACTGTAAGAAGCTAGGGAAATTATTTCCTTCTCCAGAATACAGGCATCTTTGTAATCCATTGTCACAGACTAGACTGCTGTATAAATTATTTATAATGAATGCTACTGAGTCTTGACTTAATCTGATATACCTAGATCAGCTTTCTGTCATCTACTAGTCACCAAACACCCCACAAAGTAACTTCATCTTCCCCTAACACAAAAACACATGCTACTCATCGTTCTGTATGGCTGGAAGACAGTGTCAAGTTCTGTCTATTGTTTCCCTGCCTCCCTTCCTCACAGATATTCATTCTAACTACTGTGATCAATTCCTTGGTCTCAACTCACATACTAGTGGATACACCTCTTGCAGGGACTGAAAATGAAATCAGACCTTCTCCTCTCTGTGATTTTAGTTAAATATTTCCAGAAACACAGAGCAATATATGGGCAACAACGAGACATTTTTGGCACATCCTACATGGCTGCAGAAACTTGGCACAAATCAGATTCTGAACATAACCACAGCCAGCTGCCTGAGACTTTGTTCCTACCAGCCGCTGCCAGCATCCATACTGGTGGAACCCCACACCCACCCAGTTGGGGCTGGTGGCGGGTAGGCATTTTCAGAGATAAGCCCTGAACAGAATGCCACCTGTATAGCATTACACACAGTCTGCTCTTGCCTTTCTTGGTGTACAAAGCAGCTAAGCATTATCTCATCATCACAGCTGTCAATCTATTATTAATACTGTACTTTTGTTAAGCATCCAGGAAAAGATAGGGTCACTTGAGTGACTCACGGCTCTCTCCCTTCCCCATTCTAGCTCCCATTCTTTTAATTCTCTCCTTAAACGAGAGCACAATGTATTCTGAATGGAATTAAATACCATTCAGCCAGCCAGTACCTGCACTGCACCAGTCCACACACTGTGATCTGCTTTCATGGCAATCTTTGCTGTTGACCCCCACCTTTGCATGATAAAAAAGCACAGAGGTGCTCAAGGTAAAGATTTCTCTTGTATTTCACCATAAGGATCCACAATTATCATTAAAAGAGCACACAAATTGGCACAGCTTGGGCTGAAGTACATCTGAGATCTCAACTGTAGGTCAAAAAAATTCTTAAAGGATTTGTGCAAGATGGATGAAATACAAGAGAGCTGAGGCTCTCTCTCAACGCTTACCCCTTGGTCTTTAGTGAAGTCATCACAGAATCATAGAATACCAGGTTGAAAGGGACCTTAAGGATCATCTGGTCCAACCTTTCTAAGCAAAGCATGACCTAGAGTAGATTTCTCAGCACCCTGACCAGACAAATCTTAAATGTGTCCAAAGTTGGGGAATCCATCCCTTCCCTGGGGGGATTATTCCAATGGCTGATTGTTCCAATTGTGAAAAAATTTTCTCTTGCCTCCAACTGGAATCTCACCAGGAGTAACTTGTGCCCATGACGCCTCAGCTTTTCCATATGACTCCTTGTAAAAGGGGAGTCTCCATCTTCTTTGTAGCCACCCTTTAAATAATGGAACATGGTGATAAGGTCTTCCCTGAGCCTTCTCTTCTCTAGGCTGAACAAACCAAACTTTCTCAACCTTTCGTCACGTGTCAGGCTTCCCAGTCTTCTTTGTGGCCCTATGTTATATAGCTTAGGATCCAAACTGTGTAGTTCTCCTTAGGCTACCAGTCCACAAATCTGCTGATTCTCACAAGGACCATTGGGAACATGAACATGCCCCACACAGGATGACATGGTTTGAGTACAAAGGCTGCATTGCTGAAAGATGCCAAGATGATTTAAAAAACGGGCTATGGGTTAGACTAAACTCTAGTGAGTGGTGTGAGAGAAGAGAAGAAGAGCATGGCTGACTGCAAACTGATCCAGGCAGAGCTTCTCCAGAAGCTCTCCACCGGTTCCCTCTCATATGGCAGTCCTTTCACAATTCCTTTGGGGCTAAGAAACAAAACACCTGCTTGCTGGTTCTTTGGAAAAAAACAGGACAGAAGAATCTGGTTGCCAGCCCAGGAAAGAGTGTTGAGAAATAAGTGCACCCGCTTTAGCTACCGTTCACCCCTAAAAAGACTCTACCAACCCCAAGCGACTGCCTTCTCTGAAGAAAAGTGAGAAAGGAAGAGGACAGGGCATGACGTACAAACAAACCTGCTTCAGTTTTGGACAAATATTCAAACTTGTCACCTTAAAAAGCAGCAAGGGAGCTGAATTTGCTTCCCACATTGAGAAATTAATCTCAATTCCACAAAAGGAATTAAGATGAAGGATGCAAATGTTTTACATAGTCTGCTTAAACATAACTCCCACTCCTCCAATGACAGGAGGCACAAAGCTTGCTTCCCTCTTGCTGGTGCTTCTTTGCTACAGAAATGAGAGTTCTAAAAGCCTCTGGCTCACAAAGAGGGTTGGTAACTAGTGCCCTGATGCCTCTCCTAGGATCTGGACTCACATCTGGAATGGTGATCCACAACAGCTCTAAAAAACGCAGTTTTGTGCATTATCTGACCTTACTTTTGAGACAGTGCAGAAGAAAGGGGTGGTGTGCTAACCCTTTTCCTAACACCCCTTTCTTCAATTACGATCCTACAATTTGCTTCCTCATTTCCATTGCTATGGGCAATGTTGGTCAGAGGAGACAGATACGGGGGTATTTGGAAACTGTTTTGAGAGCAATGGCAAGTACCAGGTGTCCAGTGGTTTAGGGTCTCCTCATTACATTTTAACAGCTTTCTTGGTCATCCTTTTGTAATGTAATCTAGTTCCTAAAAAAGTCTCTTGCCACAAGGCCCACACAACTCACTGAGTATATGGAAAGCAAATGATACCCTGATTTAGAGGCTAACTTACACCTGAGTCTCATTTATCACAAGGATTAGGATACAAACCGTAGGAGCACAACTGAGATGTGAGTTGCTTTGTTTTCATTTTTCTTAAAAGCTTTTAATTTACACATCTATTTTTGTAAAAATACAGCTTCTTAAATATATATGAGTCCCTTCCCCTCCCTGGCTGTTTGGAAAGAGCTGTCCTTTATCAGAGGTGAACCTCCCACTGCTCTCTGCTCTGTTCTCCTCTGACAGGTTCCAGTTCTCTAGTATTTAGCAGCAAAGTCCTCTGGCATGCACTGTTCTAACTTCCTTGTGAGACTAGAAGGATATTTATTTGCTTGCTCATGACAAAAAGGCTAAGAGGAAAGTCATGACACCAGGCCAGAAGTAAAGGGACATAGCTGTGAAGAAGTAGAGTCCCACTTTGAGGGTTGTATTACAGCCACAGCTGTGATCAAGGTGGTAATTGATGAGGATGGGAAAGCACTGTTCTAATACATGCATTCTCTCTCCCCTGCTTTTCACCTACCAGTGCTTGGCTGTTGGCTGTCACTTTGTGCTGCTGAGTCCTTCTTTGCTTGTCCTTCCTCCTGCAAGTGTAACAGTGGCAACCTGGAAGTGGACTGTAGTGGCTTGGGCCTCTCCTCCATCCCCTCAGACATCCCCACAAACACCAGGACCTTCCTCTTTCTCAACAACAAACTCAGCATCCTGCCAGGAGCAGTGTTTTCCAACCTCTCTGCTCTACAGAGGCTGGATCTATCCAACAACTTCTTGGACCAGCTCCCTCAGAACATCTTCAGTGACCTGGGGAACCTCACGGAGCTCCAGCTGAGGAACAACAGCATCCGGGCCTTAGACAAGGACCTGCTACAACACACAGCCCTGCTGCGCCAGCTGGATCTCTCCATCAATGGCCTGGCCCAAATACCCTCGGGCATCTTTGACGACCTGCCTGCTCTCCGCTCCCTCTCTCTCAGGTCCAATCGCCTGCAGAGCCTGGACAGAGTGACCTTCGAACCGCTAACCAGCCTGCAGCAACTCCAAGTTGGGGATAACCCCTGGGAATGTGACTGCAACCTCCGAGACTTCAAGCACTGGATGGAGTGGTTCTCCTACCGAGGTAGGTGCTCATGCAGTGGGAGCCAAGTGCAGAAGTGCTGGTCTTCCATGGAAAGGCAGGCAAAGGCAGGCAGGGAAGAAACATGAGCAGATACATTGGGGAGGTCAGGCTGACCTGAATGTCAGACCTTAGCCAAAGAGCATGAGGACCATGCCACCATGCTAAGAGACAGTTTAGCACCACTGCCACACTGAGAAGTCCTCTGCAGCCCCAGATCTCCTATTTCCTTGTTTTGTTTCTGTTCTGATTTTTTTTTTCCTTGGGAGAGGAAAGAACTTTCCTCAAATAACATTAACATTTTAGGATTATGAGCTCCCCTCACTCTTTCTGCCTAAAGAGAAGAAATGCTTTTCATGCTTGAAAATAACCATCCCATTCTCTTTCTTAAGCTGGTAGAACTAAAAGCCAGGTTTGGCTGTAAAGCATCAGGTTTGCTTACAGCTAAAGGTCTATAGGAAGCAGGGCCACTTGGGAAAATACTGCAGCTAATATTGGCAAACCCAAACTAAAGTTCAAATTAACAAGCCAGGCCCCAAGTCAGACTGGCTATAAAATCATTTCAAACCAAGCAGTTCTTGAGAAGTTTGTATTTCCAGCTTTTCCTTGAAGTATGGAAGGCTGGAAAGGCACTTATCACTTAGCATGAATGCTGATGGGATGACACGCTTTCAGGAGCTGCAACTCAAAGAAAGATGGCACATTTTACAGGAATGATGATTGAAGGCCTGACCTTCTGTCACTGGAGCCAATGAGTAGGAAAGGGTCTCAAGTCATGCGGATAGCAACAGTCAGCTGTCACATCTCTGCTGATCACAGCCATGCTGCAAAGAGATTATCTGCGCCTGTGGCTACACTGCAGTCTGAAATATGCGTCTGTGTGAGCAGAATCAAACAAGCATATGAGTGCCACTTTCCTCTTTGGTTTATTTTGTTTCTCGACTCTCAAATCACAGAGTCAATGGAAAGCACATGGAGTTAATTTTGCTTTTTTTTTGTCCCTTATAAAGAAATTGCCCAAACTTGCTCAAGCATTTGTTTCAACATCTGTCATTATTTTCACAGAAGGGGGATGGATTAGTTGTTAGAAGATGGGACTGCGTGTTTGCTGTTATTTGGAGAAGATACAACCTGGTCCTATCTTTTTGCTTTTATTTCTCCTTTTCTAAAATGGTTCTACTGACACTTACATAACTCACTAAACAGTATGAGGCTGATTTAATAGATGGTTTCAGAGGGCTTTCATGTCTTGGCCTGAAAGATGTCTATACAGATACCATGTACCATGAGCTTTACTGTCAAATCCAACCTAGGCATACCAGCCACCTGCCATGGTTGAAACTGTTCCAGCTGTGAAGGGCTAAGACATTCAAACTTAAACGGAAGATTTAGATTAGATATAAGGAAGAAATTTTTTACTGTGAGGGTGGTGGAGCACTGGCACAGGTTGCCCAAGGAAGCTGTGGATACCCCATCCCTGGAAGTGTCAAGTTCAGGCTGGAAAGGGCCTTTAGCAACCTAGTCAAGTGGAAGGTGTCCCCGCCCATGGCAGGGAAGGTTGGAAATAGGCGATCTTAAGGTCCTTTCCAACCCAAACTATTCCATGTAAAATGTCTCCAAGTTAGGCAAAACAATCATTTTAAAGGATAATACATGTGCTCCTTCTGCCCAGTGCATGGAAGCAGAGCCATTCCTCCCTCCCTCCACCTTGGACAAGCACTGAGGATCTGGCAGGCTTTCTTGAATACTCTCTCTACTCAGGAATGCATTCACACAAGAGGGACTGGATTTTATGGTCCCAGTGCTATAATAAAGCAGTTCCCCACTTGATAACCACAATGCTGACTTCTGCTGGGCAAATATTTAGCAGATGTGAATAGAGTCATAGGAACTTAACCCGCCTGAGGATCTAGCTCTGCTGTCACAGTATGGGGATGAAGCTGTGGTTTACTCCTATTCTCTCTGTTGGCACAGGTGGGAAAATTGACCAGCTGGCGTGTACCCTGCCCAAGGAGCTGAAAGGAAAGGATATGCGAATGGTGCCCATGGAGATGTTTAACTACTGCTCCCAGCTGGATGATGAGAACAGCTCTACAGTGCTGGACAATACTGGCCCACCCTGCACTAAAGGAAGCCCAACTCCTTCCAAATCTAAATCAGGTCCAGAAACAGAAGTGGAGCCCAGCGTGGGATGCCCTCAGAAACAACGATATAGGCCTGTGAGCGTGCGCCGGGCTATTGGCACTGTGATCATTGCAGGGGTGGTTTGCGGCATTGTGTGCATCATGATGGTGGTGGCAGCTGCTTATGGTTGCATCTATGCCTCCCTTATGGCCAAGTACCACCGGGAGCTGAAGAAGAGGCAGCCACTCATGGGTGACACAGAAGGTGAACATGAAGAGCAGAAACAAATCTCTTCTGTGGCATGAAACTCTTCTAGGAAGAAAGGGACAGCAATGAACAAAGGTACCTGAGAGCAGTCAAGAGTGGGGTCCTCCCAACATACATCTTCCCAGACAGACAGACAGACAGACAGACTGTGCTATTGCTCCACTCACCCAAGTAGTGCAACATGCTTCTGGGGGGGCAGGACACCTGGCTCAATTTCTGTTCTTCTGCCCCAGGCCCATTTTGTGTCCTTTCACCCTTGGGCCCTCCCAGACAAATAAAGTAGAGTCAGACCTCGAGTGCTTGCTGTGCCTCATGACCCTGCACAGACCTTCCCTCACATGCCTGCTGTGGCACCTTCTGGGAACCTGTGCATCCTCTCAGCTTTGGTCCTGAGTCTTCCTGTATCCTGTCAAGAGCTCTCTGCAAACAGAGAGCAGCTCTGTGAAAGCTTCTGTGAGTAGCAGGACACCAAAAGTGTCCATGCCCTGCTGTTAGGGTCACTGCTGTTGTGTGACAGTAAGTTGCTGCTCACCCTACAAGTCAGTGCTGTCAAGAGCACATCAGAAAGGACAGAAGGTCCCTAGGGTCTGACAACAGTCAGGGGGAGATTTCCCTTCTCACTTCTAGAGGCAGAAAGATACCTGTATCACTCTAACACACTGCCTGGGAGCACAGTGTCCCTCTTTTTGCTCCTGGCCAAGTCCAGATCTGTGAGCTGGCACACATATCATCTGCTATGGGTACCCAGATACGGATCTGTCCTTCTGCACACACACACACTAACTCATTCTGATCCCAACACATACACACAGTTGGCCCCAGCTCCAGACATCCAGGCACCCCACCTGTGCCTGCAGAGCCACGTTTCCATGCTGATATACCCTCTGCGCACAGCCATGAATACATTCAACCACTTTACTCTCGTCATAATAGTGCATAGAATCTTCTGCTTCAGACAAAATACATGCACCCTGCCACTGAGGAGCTAATGGAAATATCTCAGCCATAATGCAGAGCCAGTGGAATAGGATAGGACGGAGAGAAACAAAGTTATTAAGGTTACAGCACGAGTCTGTGGAAGCAAGTACACAGCATGAAAAAGAAAATACAGTGTGTTCTTGTTATCTATTTTATGTTTCTATGATAAATGGAGACCATAAGGATACAAAGCCTCCATTTGGAAATGTCTGATTGGCAGAGCAGAAGTGGGCCATCAGGAAAGACTAGGGGAGGAGGTGGCTTACCAGCCTCAGTAGTGTAAGCTATGTTGAGAAGTAGCAGGAGCCTAAGGGAAGGTGGCGGGGGAAGAAAGCACACAACCCAAGAGGGGCAAGCACGATGTATGGAGTAGGGTTATGCAGCTGGGGTGACTGAAGAGAGGGGCACAATTCTGGAGGGTCTTGAGGAGAAGGCTGAAACCTGGATCACAGTATGACAGAGGTGGGAAAGCCCAGGAAGGGTCCTGCATGGTCCAGCACAGTCCACATATGCTCTCCTCAGCATCACTGCTGTGTTCATTGCCATCCTCAGCTGCAAATGAGTGTGCATACACACGCAACTGCACACACTGCCACTGCCACTGTCACTTAGGGTGACTTCCCCCAACCAGATTTTAAAGCCCTCAGACTGCAGTGCCTCCTATTAGTCTCAGCTCCTTCCAATCTGACAGGAAAAAAAAATAAAAAAAGAGTGAGAGGGGAAAAAAACCCGAAAGGAACTCAACATAAGGACTCATTTTGTATCACTGGAAGTGGGATAAAATGCTGTCTCCAGGGGAGAGCGCACATTGCCATGGTAACCTGCTCTAACCCGTCACAGTGGGTATTCCTGAGTGAGGAAGATGACACCGGAGGTCGTGCATCCACAGTGCCTGTGGATGGTGTGAACCCTGCCATCAGGAAACAAGCTGGCAGCCAGCCCAGCTTTGCAGGGTGTTTCGCTAGCAACCTGTGTTCAGAGCCCAGCACGCACTGCAGGTGGACCTTGCCAGGGCATCTCACCTCTTTCCTGTGCTCCAGCTGGATCCTGATGCCTTCGGACATCACACAGCCCTCCTGCTCACTGCTGCTGGATCCCTGTGGAAGTAATGCACACTGGCTCCTCATTCCCTTCTGGTCCCAGACAGGTGGTTGTACTGACCCATGGGCACACAATGCCAAGTGTTTAATCAAAGCCTGGAGTGGCAAAATTCCTCCTGGCCTACCCAGGGCCACCACAGGCAAAATGATAGGATGCTCTGGACTGTTTTAGAATGACTTTCCTTTGACAGAGGGATGCATGGGACAGGGAAAGATGTTCTTCAGTAAGCAGAAGACCAGGCTGCCCTGAAAGAATGACTGGGAGAAGCAGTCCACCCACAAATGTGCGCACACATTGTACCCCCACTCCCAGCACACTGCTTTTGGGGAAGAGGAGGAGGGAGGCTGGCAAGATGTGAGGAGGAAGGACTCTTCCCCCATGCACTGTATAGCCACTCCAACCATCCCATCTGCTGCAACCGTAGCCCGCTCTGAAGGGCAGAACTGGTGCACTGCAGACTCCATATGCGTGTTACTGCTGCTCCACATTCTCAGCAAGCCAGGACTAGGCTCTGCCTGCTGGATCCAAACCTCTCCCCAACCTCCCTCTCAGGGGAACTTCTCCCCTTACCATACTGGACTCCGCAATCATACTTGAAATGGGACTTGAGTCAGAGCAGTATATTTATAGATCTATATTTTACTTGCATCAAATAATGGTGAAATATTGCACAAAACAAATGGGACCTATATGTGTGTGTGTGTGTGTGTGTGTATGAGTGAGCAAGAGAGTAAGGGAGAGATTGTTTTTAAGGGGACGGACCAGAGGTAAAATTAATGGGAGGGAGGCAGGGGACAATGCAGTGGTTGGGGGGCTGAAATCCTCTTTCCCTGCACCTGCCCTGTGACCTTCTCCTGCCCTAACCAATTTTTCATTGTTGCTAATAATATTTTCTATATCTTGTGTTGTGGGGCTGATGGTGACCTTGCCCATCCTTTCATTATTTTTTTTTTTCCATTTATAAGGCAGAAAGTCTGGATTCATCTCAACCCTAGAAAAGGGACTGCTATATTTAGAAACTCACCCAGGAAAGGAGAGGATGGGATAGGGGAGAAAAGAGGGCTGCTGAGAAATATGAAGGCTGGCTGCTATGGGGAGTCCCACTGGAAGTAAAATACTGTGCTTGGAAGGACAAGGACCTGTCCTTCCTCATGAAGAGCAGGGTAATAGGGTTCACTGGGAAATGTCCTCTTTATACCGCTGTTTGCAAACAGGCTCTTACTCTGCTCCCTAGCACACCTGGAAAACAGGCTGCCCTAGCGTGACTGAGTTGCTGCTCTGTCCACAGGCATTCTAGGGAACATGGTACCCAGCATGGTCAGAAACTAAGCTCTCCTGTGGGATGCTGGATACAGAACAAGACTCAGTGCTCCTTGTGTGCCCAGACAATGGGTTCCTCTGATGTCTGGGAACAGGAGGTCCTGTGGTCCCTGCAGACATGGCTAGGCATGGGGGGAAATCCTCCTGAACGCACCTTTTGCTGCAGGCAGGTGTATCAATGTCACATGCAGGTACCTGCCCTCAGGAAATGGTCTTCTGGGGCTGACAGACCCAACACATGCCAGGGTGATGTAGGGGTTGGCAGGGGCACCAGAAACACACTTTCTACTCCTCCTGCTCCCCTTCCCCACACACCCACCTGTGGTAAAAGCAGGCACATTTCTTGTAGGGAACAGATGGCACTTGTAATTCCTTTTTCTTTTCGTTACTGTTTGAGGGAGAGCAACAAGATTTTCTAAAATGATTGAATGGAGGTTTCTCTGGCATGAGACAGAACATTTTTAAAGGTATATTATATTTCTGGCTTGTTGTTACAGAAGAATAATAAAGAATGTATTTTCCTATGCTCCTTCTTGTTTAAATGAGATCTCTGATGGTAACCTCCCCTTTCTCTCCTACCACCTGCTAAAGCAAACACTGCAGGGATACAGCCAGGCAAATGAAAAAGCCACTGAACTCCCACATAATGTTTATGCTTGTCTGTACCTAGTGTTTGAACTTGGAATGAATGTGCATGCATATACACACACACATACACTATATCAGTGTGAGTACTAGGCAAGCACCTACCAGTAGTTCAGGTGAGGCTGTAGAACTAAATACACACTCAAGTCAAGGTGAGACCGTAGATATAGAAACACACACACATACAGTGCTAGGGACACAGCCAGACAAGGGTGATTGTGTAACAAGGGTAAGATACTGTGGCAATCAGCTCATTACATAAAAGTAGAAAGGGCCAAATTAATCCCTAGGGTAAGAACGCAGAAGCCAATGGAGTTATATTCAGGTCAAATTTGATTCCAAAACCTTTTTTTTTTTTTTTTTTCTAATTAGAGCATAATGTTCAATCAAACTTACAGTAACAAATAGTGAGCTATGGGTTCCTACAGCTCCAGATTCCTGACCCTCCTGAGCAAGGTTATTTTGAAATGAATGGAAATTGCTATCTAATCCTATTGCACCCATAACTACACAAGCTGTCACCCCTGGAGCTAAAAGAGTCCCTACACCAGCTGTTCACTGGAGAGGTCTATCACAAACAGCTAAGAAGTTTAAATTCCCCACTTCTCTACTTTCAGCACTAAGCATACACAATTCATCACATACTCCTCCTGCAAGAAAAAGCTCATCCTGAGGCATGTGGAACCACAAAAGATGTTAAACCCTGCCACAAGCAAGCCCTCATGCCACCGTGCTCATGGTGTAATACTCAGCCACCTTGTTATACTCAGTCTGATCTTCAGAGAGAAACTGGGTGCAGAACCCAAATACTCTTAATCCGATAACAGCTGAGGCATCTGTTCTGCTGAAAAGGCTTGTGCCACAAGAGAATCACTATTATTGTTTAACAGTATGGTATCTATGACACATAGTTTAATCTAATTTTGCCATGTAGGTAGATGAGCACACACAGATGCTACTAAGCAGTTCATATAATACCAGCAGCGTAGAGCAGAAAAAACCACACTGATCTGATGGCTCTAGGTTCTTTCAGTTAATGAATTATCTGGGACCAGACTGTGATCTTCTGCCTGGTTATTATACTGGTTAAATTAAATTAAAAATGGTTATTATAATTTGATTATTTGATATTGGCAAATGTATTTGCCCTGCATACCTATCTAGCCACACATACACACACATATATTTAGTCACACACACATCATATATAGAAACATGTAATTATGTATATGTATATATAATACACGTAAAATATATAAAATATAATTCCTCCTCAGTATCTTGTTCATCAGCAACTTGCTGTGCTGGCTTGAATGATGTTTGCCAATGCTGACTGGAAGCGCAGGTCAGAAGGTCAGTTTCTATCCTCTGATTAGATGAGGGCAAGTCCTAGCATGGGATTTCTGAGGACCAAAAAGCCTTTCCTCTGAGAATATTGTGCAATACAGACAAAAAAAATAAGCATTCCCCAATGAGTACAGTTACAGAATGGAATACAAGTAAATAAAGATTTTCTGTATCACTTTGGGGAGCTTTCCACATCAATATCAGCCCTGGAAATCTGGGGACAAGGCAGCATCCTTGCAGCTTTTCTCCTTTTTAGAGGGTGGAGGAGAAGCAATCAACAGGGGCTAGACCTCTCCTTCCCACAGTGGCACTGTGCTGCAGCCAGGCAGAGGTCATGAGCAGGGCACCTGGAGCCAAGGAGAAAGCAAAGTGTGATGCTAAGAATAACTGCGCCTTGCGTGGAGCTCCTGGGCCAGGACAACAATGTGCTGCTCTTTGCTCAGGGCACCAACTTGAGATTTTGCCCTTCACATTTGCTTTTTCTATGTCCTAACATGGGAATATCTTGTTTGTTAGAACAGCTGCAGAAAGATCAATTTGCAAAGGGCACAGAACGAATGACAAATGCAGGTATTTCATTTGAAGAAATATGCACAGACGTTATTCAACCAGCTCTGCATAAAGCTCAAGGGAAATATCCAAAGTAACAATGCTTTGCATTTCTACAGTGCTTGCCTTTGGCAGCTCTCTGGGAGCTTGCAAACATTAATGAATTCACAGAGACAGAGATTCAGAGAGTATGAAGGCCAGAAGGGACTTTAGATCATCCAGTCTGACCTTCTGTGTATTGCACGCTACTTGGAAATTGTGCGGAAAAGAACCACAAACATTATTTGAGGGTCGCAGAAAATGCCTTGATGTGAAAGCCTTAAAGAGCTCAATTGGTATAGCTTATGGAACAGAAAATAAAGAAGTTATACTGTAGAAAGTCCAACAGTCAGTGTTTACATGTAGCTAAGGTCAATCTTTCAGAAAGGCATCTACCTTTAATCTAAAAAACATTCAAGAAAGGAAACCTCCCATTTTCCCTTGGTACCCTTACTACAATAACTATTCATGCTGTTGGCATTCATGCTTAATATTTAATTTGAATCTGTTTGGTTTCCTGTCACAAGTTTTTGCTGTGTTTCTCTCTCCTAGATTAAAAAACCCTAAACATTCAGTAACCAGCATCTCTCCCTGTGAAGGTACTTTATACTCTAATCAAATAATTGCTCGGTCTTCCTTTTGGTAAAATAAGCAGATTGAGTTCATTAAGCCTTTACTTGTAAAGAATTTCGTCCCCTCTGGAACAACACTGTAGTCTTTTGCCACACTATTTCTGGTTTTTCCTCCCCCTTTTAGAAGTATGCTCCTCATCCAACAAAATCTGTGTTCTGTATTGTAGATACCACCTGACTATTGCCATGCAACAATAAATATTACCTTTCCTACTCCTCCCCACCAAAAAATGTCTCACAGCACACTCTCTAGGCTGTGTCAACACGGTTCCGACTTTAAAGATGAAGGAATATGGCAACATTAGGGAAAAACCCTAACAAGTCATTTTATCATCAAGATTATGGAAAACTTGTTCTGATCCCACTCATAACCCCCTTCATGGTAGTATAAATTCATGGGACTTTAAACAAGATTCTTATGCAATTCTAGGCCAAAGAAAAATCTAGCCCTTTATTTAAATCAGTGGTCCTCTTCTAGCAGTCTGCACTTTCTCATCCACTCATGGTCTCATATGATCTGATTATTTGATTATCTTTCACATCTCTCCCACTGGACATAAAGATCTCAGATTCCCCAATAATTCTTTCTCTCTCACCCTCATTTTCATCCTCTTGTGACTGATCATCCCCTTTTCAGCAACTGCCTCTGACCAGCTGCTTTTCAGATTCTCCCTACTCTGATCTCCTCAACTGTCACTTCTCAGCTGCCACAAAACACACCAACCCCCACATCCCCATCTGCTTTTTAAAGGCTTGTTATCATAAGCAGGGGCTTCTCCACTCACTCTTCTTTACTTTGCAAAACCCAGATCAATCAAGAAAAACCACCATGCTGTCAAAGGGTGGGAGAGGGGTTTAAGTCAGCCCTAGTTTCTGGCCTCCCAGGTGCTGTGCTGGGACATTCAGCTGCATTAAAACACATATTTTTGTTCAGTCCTGATTAAATCATGGAGTGTGTGAATTAGACAGTAAAAAGGCCCAGCCTTGTGCCCAAAAGGAGTGCTGCAGTGAACAGGGACTGCCCTGAGTGACCACCCCAAGGCTCGCTTGCTTGCTGGTAATTGTACCATGGCATGCTGAGACAAGAGACTTCAGCTTTTTCCTGGTGGTGGAGAAGGGACTGCAGCCTAGCAAAATCTCATCTCTTTCTATTCAAGGCACCACCACCTTCTTACAGACTTTTCAAACTTCAGCTTAAACCCATTTGTCTTTTTACCTCAGATTACAGCTGAATCTGCATTACCCTAACAGCTAGAAACTCTCTTTTGGTTTTCCACCCTAAATATTTTCATGGCCTATTTATACTGCACTGTTTTCCTGCAAGCCATGTGATTTAGTATAAATGTTTCCTCCAATATGCATTTACAGCATATACGTTACAGCAATCTTACCTGCTTCAGCCTTGGTTACATGTGGTTAAGCAAGCTGGGTTCTTCCAGGCTCCTCTCATCAAGTTGGGCTTTTTTTTCTCTCATCATCTTTTTGTCCAGCCTGTGTTCCTTTGGCTAAAACTGTAACACAAACTAGAGGGGACGTCTCACAGGGCTTTGGGTAGGAGCACCAATGCACCTCCATCCCCACTGGGAACACTTCTCCAGGTACATTCTAGGGCAGTGTTTGCTTCAACCACAAGTGCATCACACTATCATTCGCCATCATCCTACCATCACTTAATACGGAAGTTCTCAGCATTTTTCTGCTGAGCTTTCTCAGGATACGTCTACCCACCTGCCTTTCGGCAAGGACCTCAGAACAGAACATAGCAGACAACAACAGCTCCCTGAATTCTATGTGGGCATCAAGGGAGGGGGCAATACAGCCTACACTGAAGATCATATTGAGACTTGGCAAAATGGGCCCAACAGTTCCCAGAAAAGGGCTGCCTTTAGTCATCCTTGCTGTGCTCTCTGCCAGATCTCACAGGGTTACCAGCTTAGAGGAGATTTCTAATATTAGTTCTCAAGCATATGACCTTGTCTGTCGTACTACTGAAATTCATTCTGTTTCTGGTATTCCTGCCAAGGTCAGTTAAGGTTTTCTCTATGATATCCTGCTCCTTCCCTGTACTAGCAATGCCTTCTAGTGTTGAATCATCAGGACATTTCTTCACTACCTGTTGCTATGTGAGTCAGTCTCAGGTTAACGTTAGCAAAGACTAATCCCATAGGTGACCATGCGGGAGTGCTACAAGTAACGTTTTCCTAGGCTTTGGCAGGTGATCTTGCTTCTATCATCTTCCCAGACTGACTTCTCTCTCTCTGCCCTTCGCAACTCCCTCTGCCTTTCCCAGTCTAGTCCAGTTTAACTGATTGTTTCTTACATGGAACTGTATCAAGTGCTTTACTGAAATACAGGGATCAGACCTCTGAAAATTCTTTAACCTTCCAGGACAAAAATCATCTGAAAGAAAGCTATTGGGTTAATCTGGTAGGATCTAGCTCTGATAAACTCATATTGCCCGACTCCCTTTTCCCCTAACCTCTTGGTAATAATTACACTTTCCTTCAATATCTCCTCTAAAGTGCTACAAACATTACAGAGGTTACGCTTACAGGTCTGAGACTGACCTACTTATTTCTTCCCCTTCCTTAACCATAACTGCTGAATTTTTACTTTTCCAGCCTGCATGGAGTCACCACTGTGGGTAGAGTTGAAAAAAAACCCTTTCTATAAGCCTGTGTTTCCACATGCCAGCTCTCCCAAGGCAGTAGAGCGCCCAGGCCCAGCACTATGCACTAAGCTGCTTGAGCTGCTTATTCCCAGTAGTCAGCTTGTTTGTTTCCCCAAGGACAATATTGCTGTCCTTATCAATAATTGGGGCGCAGAGTCCTCTTTGGTTTTGGCTTAGACTACAGACTCCTTGATCTCAGCTTCACTCTTACTGCCCAGAAGTGGCCCCACTTCTCATTATCTTTTTTTTTCCAAATAGCTGAAAAATCTTTTGCTGTTTGTTTTAATCTCCTTTGCAAGCTTTAACTCAGCTTGATTTGTAAGCAATCCTGACTATATCCCTATATTTCCTGACCTCTAAGACACAGCTTTCTTCGCTGTCTGTTCTTTTTCCATTCCACGTAGGCTCTCTGCAGAGAAAGCTTAAGCAGCCTAAGCAGTTGCCTGTGGTGGCAGACAGATGGAGGGCAACAGAATCAGGCATTGCCATTTACTGACTCCTCCCGGAAATGCGGGTTCCGCAGTCCCGGAAAGCCGAACTGCTGCCTCCTCACACTCCAGACTTTGCCTGGCTGCCTGTGAAAGCAGTTCCAAGAGCCAGCAGCAAACCACCCCTCCACACACCCTAGGCAGCAGTGTAGCCCACACCTTCCCTACCTCCTGCACTCACAACATCTCTTCCAACTGCCTTGGGAAAGCCTGGCACTTCCCAGGGCTTCCAGACAAGGGCTCCCCGCCAAGCTCCCCCGCCGGCAGAAGCAGGACGACTACTTTCCACTGTCTCCTTTCCTCCCACACCCTCTCTGTGCCTCACTATCCAACACTGGGTCCATACCCACTGCAAACCACCCTACATTCAGCACCTCCGCAGCCCCTGGTGAGCCGTGAAGATGTGCTGATAGCCCTCATACAGCACAAGGATAGGGAGAGAAAAAGAAAATGGCCATCAGTACAGCCTCTGCATGGTACTGGCAGCAAGAGCACAGCATAAGAGCATTAGGGAGGAACAAGAAATGGTTCTGGGGCTATTAATATGATAAAGCTCTAAGCAAACTGGTCTGGCCTCACAGTTGACCCTGCTTTGAGCAGAAGGGTGACTAGAGACCTCCTGAGGTGCCTTTCAACAGGAATTATCCTATGGTCCTATGAGTGGGGCTTCTGTATCCCAGTGAGGGAAAGGGAGACAAAAAAAAGGAGGTCTTGTGAGGGGAAATAGCTCGCAATAGCAGTCCCACTAAGCAGCCTTATGATGGGGAGATTTGTGCCTTAGGTGGATAAGTAGGGCAGGAAAAGAGGAACTCAGGAAGGAAACAGGCTGAGTTTGGTGGTAAAAGGAATGTGTCTTAGGAACAGACTGAAGTTGTCCTCAGATCTGCTAAGTTTCTCTGGTTCTCTTCCTGCAAAACTTGTCTGCTTGCGCCTTGGCTAATTTAACCCAAACCATCTCAGAAGGCATTTCCTATAACCTCTTCTGCTGTAATAGTTAATACCTTCATCCCTACAACTACGACTGCTTCTGTGATCCCTTTCAGCATCTTATCACATGACTTTGCTCCTCTGCTGAGCTATAGGTCTTAATGCAGCTCATGGCATCAGTTATACCTGTGCTAAGGCTATGGCCCTTGCATGGATAACACTGCTTTACTCCATGTACTTTAGATGCATAGAATCATAGAATAGTTAGGGTTGGAAAGGACCTTAAGATCATCTATTTCCAACCCCCCTGCCATGGACAGAGACACTTCATGCTGAACCATGTTGCCCAAGGCTCTGCCCGACCTGGCCTTGAACACCGCCAGGGATGGAGTATCCACAACTTCCTTGGACAACCTACTCCAGTGCCTCACCACCCTCACTGTAAAGAACTTCTTCCTCATATCTAATCTAAACTTCCCCTGTTTAAGTTTGAAGCCACTACCCCTTGTCCTACCACTACAGTCCCTAATGAAGAGTCCCTCCCCAGCATCCTTATAGGCCCCCTTCAGATACTGGAAGGGTGCTATGAGGTCTCCACGCAGCCTTTTCTTCTTCAGGCTGAACAGCCCCAACTTTCTCAGCCTGTCTTCATACAGGAGGTGCTCCAGCCCTCTTATCATCCTCTTGGCCCTCCTCTGGACTTGCTCCAGCAGCTCCATGTACTTTTTATGCTGAGGACACCAGAACTGTACACAATACTCCAAGTGAGGTCTTACAAGAATAGATGTGGGCTGTTGTAGGGGAAGAGATGAAAGCAAGGTAATGCACTGGCCTTACATTCACACAGAACTTTAGGTCTGCACCCTACTTGGTCAGAGGTGTTAATGCCACTTGCTTGGCAGACTGTGGATCTTCACACAGCTCCAAATGGAAGGTCCTGGCCTACTTGTGATCCCCGCACCTTGTTAGTACCCCTGAATATTCAGTACCTATTGACAGACCCTACACACTGGGTACACTTCTATGTTCACAGGGATTACTCATGTACATACCGGCGTGCACACACAGAAAACACATATAAGTATGTAGCCCTACCACAGACATGAGTAAGTGCAAATCACTCTGTGGGTATACACATCTGTGCACACCCCTAGTTACACACATAGGCAAATATCACAGACACACAACACACTGCAGAGGAACTGTTTGTGTATGCGAATATACACATGTATGCACAAATCTCCTCACACATTGGGCATCTACACATACTCTACACCCCCTGTGTGCTCCCACAGGCCCATGTAGCAGAGATATAGGTCCCTGCTGGTGCTCGCTAAGTAGGAGTTAATGCGAGATAGGCTGGGAAAGAAATTAAAAGCAAATTAAAAAAAAGTTGAAAGCCCAGCACATGATTCTTCTCCTATCACATCTGTGAATCCTGGAGCGCAAGAGTAATTGTCTGCAATGAGTCAGACCAAAAGGCACAAGGAAATGGTTGCTATGGCAACCCGCACACTGCTCTAATTCGGCTCAGAATTAAAATGATATCAAATAATTTGCAAGCAAAGGGAACATGGCAAAGGCGCCGGGTGCCAATCTGAAAAATCCAGCTATATGCAAGTGTCTCCTGAGCCAGAGTCAAGGGCTCTTTTCCCTTCAAGAGTGACAGCCATAGCAATCAGAGGAGCTACAGAGGCAGCAGTGATGGATAACCTTAGGCTAGAAGATTTCAGCTACACACAGGCAAGAACGGGCTCCTAGGCTGGAGATCCAAGACTGGGGATATCCTGAGGGATGCTGCCTCAGCAGATCCCACAAGAGAAATCCTATTGCTTGCAAGTTGTTTTGGTGTCCCCATTGTGGGAATTCCCTAAAAGGGCTGGTGAGGGCAGGGTCTGGGCACAGACACCCACCCATAGTGAGGGCATTTGCTCTGTGCTGGGTGAAGCACTGCCTGCATGGGCTGAAGGAAGGAGGGCTGATTCACTTAGTGTTTTCTTCTCCGGTAAGTGATGCAATGTGCAAACTCTGGCACTCGGCTGAGACCACAAGGAAATATTTATTCTGCAGAATTGGCTATTTTCTTTGCTTTTCACTCAGCCAAGGGCTTATCTGAAGGCAAGAGGCAATGTCCATACACAGAAGAAGGAGGCACAATCCTTGTACTGAAGATCTTACAGCTTATGCAGACAGCAGATACACCGTGGAAGACAAGGAAATTGCTGATGTCCAGGCAGGGTAGGCAGAATGCTATGGAAAATGTCTCACACATTTTTAGCATTCGTTTGAGGATAAAATACATGTATTTGACCCCCTTGTCACTAGTTACTGTCCATGCATGGAGACATCTATATGGAATTTTGCAGGCAGATGCTTGCTCTTTCTGCCTGTTCTGACCTGGCTGAAGGATAACCAGCTCTGAACAGGGAACCATGTAGCCTCAGCACTGACACCAAACATTGGCAAAAGGCAGAGTTTGTAAGATCAAAGCCAGTGCCAAACAAGGCAACCACCTCACTTTCAAATGGTTCATAGATCAGCTTGTTTCTGCCCCAGAAACACCCCAAAAAGCAGCCTTTATGCTTACAGGTGTCTCCCCGAAGGCTTGGTATCTAAAGTAGAATGCAATGGATGGCAGGCAGGCAGATGGAAGGATGAAGGATGCAAGACACACTGGTTTTGGCATACCAACAGCACTGTGAAATGCTGATACCCTGGCCCATGGAGTATTGGCTCAACCTGTAGGCCAGCCAAATGTACTGACTGATAACAGCCTCCAGACAGATGGAGGTGGAGAAGGCATGGCTCCCATTAGTACTAAAATCATCAGCACTGCCAGACGGGAATGGCATCAGGCAGACACTAGACATAGCATTTCTTCCTGTGCTACCACTGGATGCTGGGGACATCGTCATTTCCATAAACGCAAACGCACCCAGTAATGCCTCAGGAGCATACCAGGACAACACTGGCACAACCTCTAGTACTAAAAGAAGAACAGCATTTCTTCTGAATACTGCAGCACTCATTCAAGAGATCAGCTGCTCTCGGGTTTTGTATGGGTAACAATAAACTGGTTTCTGAGCCAGCCTCGTGAAATAATTTTAATTCTCCAGCTTGAATGCAGCTGTTTCCACGTAAAAGGTGCTTATGCCATTGTAGCTTACCTCCATGCATTTTAGCAGCTTCTACAGGTGCAACTGTCACTTTCTAGAGAGAAGGTTGAAATGTTTTATCCGTCCAAGCAACAAAACTTTAGGAATATGGAATTGCATGTAGAATAGTTTGAAAAGCTGCCACAGCAACAGAACTGCTGAAAAAGCCAACTGCACTTCCTCTCCCTGCTTACTGGTAACAGACAGCAGGTAGCCAAAACTGGGGACCAAGGAAGAGGATGGAGAGATGTCAAGCTGGCCAGTAATCACTTTTCAATGAAGAGTTTCTGTTGGACTGATAGAGGTTGGATTTTAACCAGCGGTATAATGGCAAAATTACTTCCCATTATCTATTTTTCAGACTGATTGATTTCAAATACTTTTGAAAAACATCTAAGCTTTTAAAAAATCTGCTTCTGCTGCAAGCACAGAGCTCTTCTGAAAATACTGGCCTCGATAAATCAGTGTCCCCAAACATTCTCTGTAAAACAGAGACAATATTTCTCTTCTCTCATCCTTGATTGAGCTTGCCGAGCACTCTTCCCAAATACATCTCTATACTGTTGGTGTCATGGGATAACAATTTCACTGTGGTCCAATCACTGCAGATAAGAACTAACAGTAACTTTCAACATAAACAGAGAAGAAAGGTATTGTATAAAATAAACCTGCATTTCCTAAGGGCCCATTTGGATTGGTTTTCATTGGGCACTGCGGAGCCTGTGCGTGCCCCATGGTTTGCTGGTATCGGCTGTTTGCCATCTCTAAGACATGACAATCATTGCAAGAAACTTAATGGAAAGAAACTCCTACCTGCCCCTGTTGGGACTGGCAGCCAGCTGACACCACATAAGCTGAACAATGAGAAGGTCAGGCAATGAAAGAGATGTCATACACAGCCCAAAGTGACAGCTAAACTCCTGCGCAGATTCCAGCAGTTTCACTGGCGCTTTAAATCACTAAAAGCTTCTGTCAGCAACTACATGTGATTTCTGCCTTGCACCCTGAGGACCAGAAAGCTCCAGGCTACTGACTCACGGGAGGCAGCAGATGACAGTGCTATCTGGGGCAGGACTTGGCTTGGGGAGAGTGCCATCACAATTCCTTATTTTTCATTTCCAACAAAGTTAGTATGCGTGAAACGTACTGGACTGACATCCCAGGAGAATAGCTGCCTTCTAATTAATTATAATTAATCATCCAGGCATTACTTAATGTTTGCATAGTGCTTTGAAGTGCCAAAGCACAGTATAGCAAGGGATATTATTAATTTAAAGAAACAGGTATAGCCAAGCCGGGGGAGGTTTGCCTGTGTGGCTTCCCACCAGAGACACCACATCAACTCAGCTCACACAAGCGGACCCTGCGTTGGCTCCACCATGTCCTCCAAGAGACCTGCAGGTACCTTGAACTCTTCGCACATATCCCTTGTGCCAGAGGTACAGGGGCTTGGCCCACGGCAGAAGGAGAGGCATGGGTGAAAGGGGGAAACGGTAGGGCAGGGCAGGGCAGGGCAGAAGATACAGCTTTTGCCTCCTGAATTTGGCCACCTCCGCACACATCCTTGTGTGGAGCACCTCTAACAATGTGAGAAGCATCTTGGACTCCCCCCAAACCCATTCTGGGATTCCGTATTGAGCTAAGCCAGACCAAAATGGGAGGAAAGAGGCTCTTGTACTCCCATCCTACCCCTGCTCTCAGCTCTCCGTTGTGGTTGCTCTCTAATCCAAGCTGACTGCTCCCTCACTCCCTGACAGCATCAGGCCTGTGTCATCTTCCTGGACATTTGATTTGACCAGTTTGCCTTTCTCTGTCTTGGCTGGGGACTGCCATTCAGCTGCCAGAAGAAAAGGGGCCCGATGCTCCCTGTCACTGGCATTCTTCCCATGGGGGTACTAGGGGTGCTCCATCCCCACAGGCATGGCTGTAAATCCTGGAGCTGTTTTTCACTGCATGCATAGTGAACATTTCAGAGTGCTCACAAATCCCCCCCAAGCACTGTCAAGTCAAACAAGTGACAGTAACAATCAGCGGCAGAATGACAGGCCAGTTCATACCACTTGCACTTCTATAGGGGCACTTAAAAAGTCCCTGTTTTTCCCCTTTTACAGAACTGTGACTGTATTTATCCAGAAACTACAAGCCTGCCAAGATATGTGGCTTTCTGGGAACCTGTGCTACCAAACTGCTGGCAGTATCCTAACTCTAAATGAACAAGATATCAATCCCACTGAGGGCTGATGCCATCAGAATAACAATAACAACAATCTGCATCCCATTCTGCTCTGATTGCTTCTTGCTGTGCCTCCTCTCACTCCCTTTCCTTCACCTCTCCTCTGTACCCAGGATGGTATTGCAGCACTCCCCAGCATTATTGTGCTGCAGCCACTGCTGTGAAGCACTCTAGAATTAGGTCCTGGCCACTCAGTATTGATTATATTAGTGTGAGGGGAGATGAAGACAGACCTACGTCCTTCTCTCAAAGCTGCTTTCCTCAAGATCAAACAGTACTGCAATAGGTAGGGTGACCTACACTACCTACCTACAATTATTTCCTTTTTTTCTTCTTTTTAAATGACTGTTGGTATAAAAGATTCAGATGATGAACCTAGTTGCTACTGGAAACAAAGAAAATGGTAATATATAGTAATATTTTGCTCCCTGAAACACCCAAACCAGGGTGTAAACTTACACCCAACCCAGCAGATGGGAAGTACTTTGGCAAACCCTTGTACTCCCATGAAGTCAATGGGACTACAGCTGTGGGCCCAAAGGACTTCGGACCCTTCGGGAGAAATTTTTCTCTCAGTGCTGCCATGCAGCCCATTATTTGGATGAAATGCAGGTAGTTTTTATCAATGCATAAGAAATGGGGAATGAAGAACACCCAGCTATATGTACCATGTGTGGAAGTAAGCAAAGATGCTTATGGTCAGGACACCCAATGTGTCTGCTAGTGACAGGGACTGTGGTACCTTTAAGGAACAAAAGCAATTGAGAATTCAATTTGTGTCTCAACTTCTGTGGTTATCAGTGAGGAAAATAGTTTGTTCTGAATCATTTCTACAAATGACAGAATTTTTACCTTATTGTTTTAACATGGTTTCTTTCCCACTCTTTCTCTGCCCTCCTCTTCCCTCTGCAGAGGATCCTGCCCCTTCACAGCATGTCCACACAGACAGTCAATTCAGTATTCAGCATAACTGAGTGGGTAGAAATCTCAGCAGGGGTTGTGAAAAGCACTGCTGACAGAAGAGAAATGGCTCTGTCAGGGGCAGATCCTCCTGCCACTTGTTCTTGCTCCAGCTCTTCCACTCAGAAGTTTCCTGCCTTGTATTTACGCTAAGTGCCAGATAAACTGCTTGTGTGCCTCTGTTCTAACTCACAGGTCAGGGAAGGGAAGGAAAACGACCATGAAAATCAATCTTCTTAAAAAACAAAAATAAAAAAAAGCTTTTCATGCTTAGAAAGAAAGATGCTCCAAATGCTCCAGTGCTGCAGAGACACTTGGTACAGATTCAATGCTACTTCATTCTCTGCTGGATATACTCATAACAGTGCCAGCCAGTATCAGTTTTGAGAGCAGTTTCTATGACCCAAGCACCTACTGAACATGAACTTTACTGAAACCATCTGTATTTCACAGGGACAGACTTCGTAATGATTTTCTGGATTTGGGCTTGAAATGGTGGTTTATTAGTGACAAGTGCTATTTCATAACACCTCTCCTTCAGCTTATAAGTACCTTCTCAATGCCCACATGATACTTAAAGAGTACCACTCCCAACTGGAACTTATTGAAAGACTAGAAGTTGAGGAATGCTTGCTTCCTCAGATGAAGTTGAACTGACATAGTTTTACTGTAGTAGTAAGGAGCAGTCATTGTATTGTACCCAGGCTAGGGAAGAGCAATGGCTGACTCTCTGATCTGAAGATCTCTGCTATATGACCTTCTCTCTACTAGGTACTCCTATAACAACTGTTTCACAAGTAGCTTTGCTTCTTGGCAAGTTTTTAGTGATAATTACTCCATTACGAGTTCATCAACTTCTTCCCTTAATCAATGCTTCCAATTCTAAACCAAATTCCACTGAGCTACATCTTCTCTTACCCAATACTCCTACACAGAGCATTTAAGTTGGATATGATGCCAGCATTATTGATTAATAATGTTTCATTAAATGGCTGCTCCGTTTCACTTCTGAGTTTACTGTACTTCCGTAAAGGCAGAAGCAATTGCTGAAGAAAATGAAAAGGCTTCAAAAGCTTTGGAGTTCTGCTGGAAATAACATGGCTTATGAATTTTCCAAAAGTAGACACAGCGTCTAGAGAAGGTCTGCCAAAAGGGGTTTAAAGCTTGTCTACAAAAATAAATTGGGCGATCTATATGTCTGAGCTGGAAGTCTAGCAACAAGCCCATTCCACCAGCAAAAGTTATTTTTCAGCTGAGATAATGATGGAGATGCATGAAGATGCTGTTCTTCCAAAACCAAAGTGTCTCCTGCAAACAGTTCAAAGTCTGCATGGACTTCTCAGCCTACTTGTGGTCCAGAGAAATAGTCTCGATCAACAAATTCACCAGCGTTGAAGATGGGAAGCTTCCATTCAAACAGCCAATTTCCCTTCCAAAAGCCTATCAACTATTCAGTACCTGTTCCTGTATTCTCTGTTTAGCCTAGTTTTCAAGATCACAAACTATTGTGGCTCCCGTGATTTCCCTTGAGTGACAAGCTAACAAACAGCTCTCAGCTCCCACTCTCAATTTGAGATGCAACCATTTCATTCAAGATAAAAAGAGAAACCAGAATGTCCTACCTGCAGCAATACCCATCTTCCCATCCACAGACACAGACACAGCCGTGCTCACTGTCACCACTTTTGGCAGGCCACCTCCCTCTGTCAAAACACAAATATAGCAGGCTTGGTTAGCTTACCATCACAACGGAGTAAAATGAAGCAGGAGCAACTTGCTCGCACATTTTCACATCCAGGACAGTGTGTACATATGCCTTAACTCTGAAACACCCAAGAAGTTGGAGGCCTACATCTTTCAAGGCACATAAACAATCTAAGTGGCTAAGAGTAGATATTTTTTTTTTCTTGTAGATAAGGTCCCATGAAAAAAGTAGCATCCTCTCAGCATAAAAATGGACTGGCCTCCTCAATTTTGGGCATGTAGAGCTACAAAACTGCTACGCTTCATGCACCAGCTAAACTTTGTAGACAGAAGAGAAGTGGGATAGGTAATTCTGACAGTGACTCATGCACTCTCTTACCCAAGCCAGACTAGAACTACAAACTAGAGAGACACAGATAGCACTTCCAGGTACTTTCCAGGGCACACTCCATTTTAGAAAAAAAGTCTTCTGGGGCTTTGCTGCCTAAACTCTGTTATGCCTCAGCATCTCCTGATTATCCTTTAGCTGCTGCTTTAAGTGTCCTGTAGGTCCTGTGTCACGTCTGCCAGCCCTGTGCAGATCTCTTGGCCCCCACAGGGCATTTAAAATAGCACGGCTGGATAGGTTTAAGCAACTGAACCCCATCTCCCCTCTCTTTGTCAGTGCAGTTGTTTCAGCCTGCAATTGTTCATGTGACAGATGCCATTTCTGTATTTTTCTAAAGTGATTAGATTAGCTTCAGCTGGGGCACTTCTTTGGAACTGCCAGGGGACACTCTGAAGGTCAGCATGATCAATTTAGCCTGCAACTGATTCCCTACTTGCATGCTGAATGGAAATGTCTTGCTTAGACAGATGGGTAAGGGATTCTTTCCTTCCCAAGAGCTCCAGCATTTGTTTCTGCTTCCATTTCTGCCTTCATCATTCCAGGCGGTACCCAGTGTGTCCAGAACACAATTCAGTGTCTGCCACACTTTAGCCTGGAGTGTCTCATTGTTTTTCAGACTGAAGCCAGATTAACTTGCCCAAGGATGTCAGAAATAGTAAAGCCCTTGTGAAACAAATACTCAGCCAACTTATGCTCACATGCTTTGAGCCTGATTCTGCCTTTATAGTGAACCCCAAATGTCTTGCTCTTCCTAGGACGAGACAAGCAAAATACACTTAGCATCTCTAGAAAAACAAACAAACCAACCACCAGAAATAACACACCACCCAGCACATGAGAGAGATGGGCTGCAAGAACAGCTGACACGTAGAGCTCTCCCTGCTGTATTCTCCCCTGTGGGACTTTTGGACACTGGAAGGAAGTGCCCTCAATAAATTACTCTGATGACCTGCAGTCATTCCCTGCTGGTTTACTCCCCAACAGGGAGGTCTGCGGCTTCTTCCCTCTTATGTGATGAGAAGCGCATCTGCCATGAAAACCATCTGTTGGGGGTGGGTGTGTGCATGTAGAAAGCATGGAAAGGGGACTACAGAATCTAATCATCAAGAACTTAATAAAAGTGATGGTCAAATGGTGGGACACCCCTGCTTTTTTGGATGTCAAGGAAAGGCCTGGACTCTGCTCTGACACTGCAGCCCTGTGTCTCAGAAGCACTGAGTATTATTTTCTGGCTCTTCCCAGGCATACTGTGTGGCCTCATGGGTCACAGTCTCATAAGCCTAGCTGCTCATCTCTGAAGAGACTAATCTCCTTTACAGTTTAGAGCACAAGGTCTTCAGGGCCAAGTGCTACTTCTTACAATGTGCCTGTAGGGTTTCCAGGTGAATGGAGTCCTGGACTTGATTGAAGTTTCTGACTAATAGCTGCATAATATAAAAAACAGTGGCAGCTGCTTGTCTTCTGTCTTTATTCATGGAAAACCACCTATGACTTCTAAGAAAGCCACATCAAGCCACAACCCCAATGTTTAGTCAGCAGTGATTACTGTGGCCTGGGTAATGGCTGGCCTAGGAAGCCCTGCAGGATGTCACTGCCTGGTTTTCTAACCCACACTCTATTCCAAAGAGCAAATGCTTTGGCATGCAGGGGAGTAAAAGATCCTGCCATGCTTCCCCCTCTCTCCACAGTTGCCTTTTAAGTGAGATGTAAGGTTTCTGGGCAGAGAGAGGCTTTCATGAAAGGTTTCAAGTATTCTCTCTTTCCATCCTTCTCCCTTTACATCCTGGTTCATCTCTTGCCTCCAAGTCTGGTTTTCTCTTCTTTGCTACTTGCTTTCCCACCCACCAGCCTCCCACCACTGCGCCACAAAAAGCTTTAGCAGCTAAAGTGCTGAGCTCCGTGACAGAGATGGAGAACTAGGGGCCAGGAAGGAGCACAGAGGGGACTTCTGCCTTCTGTGTAGGAGCATCACATGAGGCTTTGTTTTGATTGTTTCTGCTAGGCTCTTCTGCTCTCTTCCAGCCTTTGAGGAGGCCCTCCTTGAGAAGAAGCGATGTAAGAGCCTTCTTCCCTTTTCCTCCACCATCTTCCAAAACAAACCCATACTTTCTCATCACAGAATGTGGTGACAGGAAAAATGTTGCCCTCTAAACTTAGACTTCCTGACTAAGTGCTTGCTGATCCCTCATCAGTCCCAGCTGTTACTGTCATGCAGTATGCCTGATGTTCCCTCCCAGGCCTGCTCACACCTATATGTGTCACCCCTTCTGTGATACCTTTCCTCTACTCTTCTCACGGTTCACATGTTCCCCACCTCCTGCCTGCCTATACCCTTGGGTCTATCCTGTCCCTGCACTTCCATGTGTCCTTCACCTCCTCTGCTACCGTCACATTATGCAGTCCTGACTACCTCCTGTGTAGCTTGTAGCTTTCTCTTTCTGCTGTGTCAGTATCTTGGCCATGCCCCCTCTATGCTGGTGCAAAGGTAACACCAAAAGGCCAGGTCTCAGCGTTTCCCAGGAAGGAGGCACCAATAAAGGGATCAGGGCAAACATGGTGTGGGACGCAGGAGGTAAAGAGCTTTCTCTTCCCCTCTCCTCTGGTACTCAGGCTGGGGTTACCTGAATCATCTTCTGAGACAATGCTATAGATGAAGCTCCCAGGAGGATGCTCGGCTGCCCTGCCC
>NW_009918544.1:0-16081 GCF_000696875.1 Nestor notabilis
TCTTAAGGTCCTTTCCAACCCACACTATTCTGTGATTCTATGAACACACAGGTCAGGCCCACAGAGCTACTCGCTGAGCATCCTCACTATTTACACAGCTACTCCCATCTCAATAGCTCTGTTACTGATACAGAGCTGGTGTCTGTGCCATGATGCTCAGCACACAGCATTTCTGTGGCTGCCCAGAAAGCGCTCGGTGCCATCAGTAAACGGCATTGTGGAGAGGTTCAGAGCAGGGAGTCAATGAGAAAGGTCCAGCAGGTGGTAGCCTCTGCCTGGCTCTGCTGCCAGCTCTGGGGACTGTTCTGCAAGACACAGGGCTGCAGCCCATGTCTGCTCCACCATCGTGCCTGCAAAGGAAACGGCACATGATTTGGGTGTTAAGCAACATATTTTGTGTTTATGGAACAGCTCCTAAGAGTTTTAGAAAGGGACGGGTGGTGTTTACACACAAGCTGGACGGACTCTAATGCGGTGCATGCTCTGTTGTGTCAACTCCCACACCTGCATAAGGTAGTTTAAGAAATCACCATGAAATGAGGGAGCCAAACAACTGAGTCTGATCAGCCCTGTCTGGGTGCTCTCACTAGAGCCACACTGGAGATTTGTGCTGGCGGAGCTGCAGGATGCTATGGAAAATCTCTCCTAAGAGGCTGTGTTCAAGTCTGAAGTTAAGGCTGGCCAAAAGCAGGGAGGGAGCTGCAGGGAGCTGGTGTTGGAGCAGTCTGGGTGCAGAGCCCTGCTCTTAGTGCTGATTGAGCACTCCCCAGGAAGAGGGAAGACCCTGGAGGCATTCCAAGCCCTGCACAGCGTGGGAAGGGGAGAGCAGCAGCACCGCTAATACCACCTCAATCCCCTCTCAGCAAGGAGGAGACTTGGCCAAGGCAAAATGAGTTTGAAGAACATTTTCATGTGCTTTCCCAACACCAGAATGCCCAAATGTGCTTTTCACTGCGTGTTTCAGTTTGCTGCGCCAGAGTGTTTCTAGACCCCTTCTTACAGCGACACAGGTTCTCCTCTCTCTTGTATCACTTGCAGCAGGTCCTGCCTGGACCGTGTTTGCTCGTAGAGTGACACCAGGATCCAGTCCATAAAAGGTTATTGACCTGGGAAGAAAGAGTTTCTAGAATTTAAGGGCTGGGCAATTTCTTGGAAACTGCCTTATCAGCAGGGCTACAAGTGGGAGCTCCAACAGCCCTTCCTGACGCGCACGTCTCTAGTTCCTATTCCTGCAGTTGGGTATTCGGCTCTGCACTCACATGCTTATTTAGCAATTTCTTATTTCAGAGAATCACAGAATGGTTTGGGTTGGAAGAGACCTTAGAGATTAACCTAGATTACACTGCCACGGGCAGGGACACCTTCCACTATGTCAGGTTGCTCCAAGCCCCCGTGTCCAAAATGGCCTTGAACACTGCCAGGGATGGGGCAGACACAGCTTCTCTGGGCACCCTGTGCCAGCGCCTCAGCACCCTCACAGGGCAGAACTTCTGCCTAAGATCTTATCTCAGTCTCCCCTCTGTCAGGTTAAAGCCATTCCCCTTGTCCTGTCCCTACAGACTTTTGTCAGAAGTCCCTCTCCAGATTTCTTATAAGCCCATTTAGGTATTGGAAGACTGTTACAAGATCTCCCCAGAGCCTTCTCCAGGCTGAACCAGCCGAGCTCTCTCAGCCTGTCTCTACAGCAGAGCTGCTTCAGCCCTTCAGCACCTCTGTGGTCTTCCCCTGGACTTGCTCAAGCAGGTCCATGTCCCTGTTATGTTTGGGGCCCCAGAGCTGAATGCAGGACTGCAGGGGGGGTCTCATGAGAGTAGAGTAGAGGGGGAGAATCCTCTCCCTCGACCTGCTGCTCATGATCCTTTTGATGCAGCCCAGGATACGGTCAGTTCCCGGGCTACAAGCGCACACTGCCAGCTCATGTTGAGCTTCTTGTCCACCATCACCCCCAAGTCCTTCTCCTCAGGGCTGTATTTGTGCTTGGGGTGGCCCCTACCCATATTCAGGACCTTGCACTTGTCCTTGTTGAACTTCATAAGGTTGGCATCGGCCACCTCACAAGCATGTCCAGGTCCCTCTGGATGGCATCCCTTCCCTCCAGCGTATCAACCGAGCCACACAGCTTGGTGTCATTGGCAAACTTGCTGAGGGCACATCAATCCCACTGTCCATGTCACCAACAAAGATGTTAAAAAGCTCCAGTCCCAGTACCAGCCCCTGACGGACACCACCCATCCCTGCTTGGACATCAAGTAAACCCCAGGGGGGGTCTGCAGAGCCTCAGGCCTTCGTGCCAGAGCAGATCTGGCAGCCCAGAGCTGCCACCCCTTGTCCTCCCCAGCTCCTCCACCAGTGCCTTGTCTCAGCCCAGGTTTTGGAGTGATGCCACTCACTGCTTGGCCAGGCAGTCTCCATCGCACCCACAACTGCGGGGCTGGGGGAGGCATCTTCCCAGGAGAGCTGTAGAGGCTTTGCGTGTGGGATCCAGCCCTTGTCCCCTGGGATGCAGTGCAGATCTGAGTGAGGACTGCAGGAGCCAGCCAGCAAAGCCCTTGGCTGCTGACCACTCACCTCCTCACCTGCTGCCTGGTAGAGCTAGTATCTGCCTTGGAAACTGATGTGCACAGAGCCATACAGCATCAGCACCTTCACCTCCTGGATCACTGCTGTGATAATCCTGTTTGCTCAGCCTTAGTGGCTGAAGAGAAGCATATCCAAGAAAAACAGCAGGATTATCCTCCAGCACCTGCTCCCAGTGAAAGGATTATCATAGCTGGCCACGCCAGATGACATCCTCTAGGTATCACCATGAAAGCAGCCTGGCCGACATGGCAACCCACCAGAAGAAAACCTCTCCTGCCTTCTGCATCTGCCTGCCCTTTTCCCAGGTATTTTCAGGACAGCAGCTGGAAGCTCCTTGCCGAAGGATCTGTGTGGATACAAGTGTCAGTGTTTGCATGTCTCCATCACACAGACATGCTCTTCAAATAGCATCACCTTTTGTTTGACTGTCTAACAGGGAGGTGGTGTGAGAAGTATGGGCTGTGAGCTGTGGGGCTCAAAAGATAGGCAGCACCTTTAAACCACCTTAAACCAAGATGGTTTTCCTGCTCATCATTCCTTGTACTTCTGCTGTTCCAGCACAGGATCTGACCCACACACCTCACAACATGTAAGGGCTCTGTTGTGCTGCATTTGTGCCCACAATATAACAGTAGCTGATGCAAGAGCTGTTTTGCTGCAGAATAAAAATGTTTGATGGCAGAAAAAGAGACCCTTCCCAGAGCTGTTTCCATGGGAAAGCAGGAAAACCAGAGAAAGGCCTGAGAAATTTTGGAGGGACTCAGCTTATCAAGGGATGGTTAGCTCAGGCAACAGGAATGCAACCCTCCCATAGACTGGAGGACTCTGTTTAACCTCACCTTCCAGACTTGAAATCTGCCCCACTGTGCCCCTTGGCTTTATTTCGGGATCACCTGGAATATCAGGGCTAGCTCAATTGCCATGAAGTTGCCAATGGGCTTTGCAGCAGCACCCTGAGGGCTGGTTCTGCCACTGGTCTTGAAGCCTGAAAAGGAGCCTTTGGAAGAGAGGAGGGATGTTCGGGAGAGGAGGAGGTAGCCACCATCTTCACACCTCAGGGAATAACTTCAGTGTAGTGTAAAACAAGTCCCATGTGCCACTGGAGCCTGGGGACAGGCCCTGGGCCATTGCACAAATGTGTGATACCCTGAAGCAATGCTAACGTGCTGCTGTCTCCACACTGCAGTGGTGTCACACAGGCCTGACAGCTCTGCTTGTGACCGAGCACCTTTGTGCCAGCACCAGATGAAGTGTCCTAAGCCCCTTCTATCTACCAGTGGTGGTGACTTTTAGTCCCCCATGGAGCTGCAAGGAAGGCACAATGTCCCATAATGGTGCCGAGAGGTGCTGCAACTGCCCCACGGCCCCCATAACATGAGCTTACACCTCTCTCCATCACTCTTCCCAAAAGCATCCTCCCATCCCTTAAGCAGAGGCCTCAGTGAACGAATTACTGCAGTCACAGATGTTTTTTTCTATAATGGAATGTAACATTAAACTAAACACTGGAACACGGAGACAAACAGAGCAAAAAAATCAGGGAATAATCCTTAGCTCATAATGATTTTTGCAAAATATTGTTGAAATTAGGTTTTATTGGAACAAAAATGTATTTATCCTATCTGTCAACACTGGAAAATTATGCTTAAATTAAAACTTTATTTTAAACCCTGAAGATGACCCAGAAGTGATATGACATTTATAAATAGCTTGTCATACACTACAGTATAAAAAGTACAGTTATCGTCTTGCTGTTGAGTCATATTCATTGTTATACATGAGATGAGAATTAGTTTTACCCTTCTGACTATCAAAACAGAGGAAAAAATCAAAACCAGAAGGAGAAGAGCAACAGGAGCTCATGGGTCAGCCTCCTGTGAAAAGAACCATAGGAAAACAGTCCCCATTGGAAAAAGCCCCCCTGATGCCAAAGTTTGCCCAGATCCAGGCCAAGACCAGGCAGTACCAAGCAGCAGACACCTCTGTTCCCTGCCGTTGTGTACAGGATTTCAGCCTCCGACCTGCCCAAAAGCCATTCTCAAGGCCCGAGCCAGCCAGGCCCCCATTTTAACTTGGTTATGCTGTGGATGGGCAGCTCTTTCCAAAGTCTTCACCCTGTTGTTTTTGGCCGCGGCTCTGGCAGGACAGCAGGACTGCAGACGACTTCTTGTGCCAGCTCAGCTTCAAAGCAAGAAATGTCCTGTGGCCCCGGTACCGAGTACAAGGCACTACAAAGGCTCTCCCGACAAGGCTGAGTAACTCCTTGTATGAATCATACATAAGACTAACTACACAGATGTTTTACCCGGTTAGGAACCTGCATAGAGCTGATGGTGCTGGCTTGCCATGCTGCCAGGGCTTCCTGGTGGCTCTGGTCCTGTACCCAGCTACCCAGGGGTTGAACCCATGTGGGTCTTTAGGGATGCTATCTGAGTCTCTGGCAGCCCAATCGAGTAGTGAGGATGCCTCTGCCAGAGGGGACCAGTGGCAGTCAGGCAGAGAGGGCTGACATCCCCTCCTCCCTTACCCAGTAGCTGGGATTTAGGGGACCTCTTACAAAACCTCCTTTTTCACAGACAGCAGATCGGAAATACTCTCCTTGGATATTTCAGTCTTTGAATCTCAGATGCATTCCTTTATCCGGGCTTCATTAATATCCCACCAAACCAGACAAATGTGCTGCTTGTTGGGGCCAAGCAGAGTCAGTGAGCTCTGCTCTGGTCGTGTGGCCACAGCCCAGATGGCTGCATAAGTGGGAGATGAAGATGATGGGCTGCAAATACAGCTGCAGCCCATGCAGCAGCCCAGACCTGCCGCTCCTGCGGGTAATGCAGAGGCCATCACTCAAGTGGCAGGGAGCCAAGGAAATGACTGTGGATAATGCTGTGTAGCTTCCTGGATTGGGGATGGATATGGGAAACCGGAGGGCAAAGCCGAGCTCCGGCTGGCGGGAGGCTCCGAGCAGCAGCGGCTGGGAGCTGAATGGTGACATGGGGAGATAAGGCTCTTGATGGATGGACCTCAGAAGGTTTGAAGGTTTTTGTTCTGTTTGGATAAGCAGTCAAATATTCACACAGATAAGCTTCAGAAATGCATCTGATCTGAAGCCCTTTGTGTCTTGAAAAGCAGGGCTGGAAATAGAACAAGAGAACTCCTCTGAGGCTTCAGTGGCTCCTGGGCTTCCACAGCACCAGGCTGTCCAGACCTACCCATGCAAACAAAGCAACAGTCAAGAGAGCTCTAACAGCCAGACCCTTCCTGAACCTCAGGCATTGAACTGTGCTTAGGTACCAAATTACAGCCTGGGGGAGAGAGGAGATGGTCCTTTGCCTGGTCACTCTGTGCACTTTGTCATCTTGGTCCACATAGCTGCTATGGGTGGTTTAAACCATAGTTAAGGAAACGCCCTTGCTAGCTTTTGTTTGTATCTTAACATATCGGCTGGCATAGAGTTTAGATAACATTGCCTGGCGCCCCTTCACCAGCAGAGTTATACCCATATTGAGCAGCAACTTGTGTGCAAAGATCTGCAATAACCTACTGATGGCAAGACAAGGCAGCAGCACGGATGACCTCGGCAGACTCCTGCCCTCCTCATGCACCATGCAGACCTAGGTGAGGGCTGCAGGCAGCACTGAATAGGGCCAGCAATTACTCTGCAACTTTAAATTGCAGTGCTTGAGTGAAGTGCTTTTGGAGAATGCATCATTTCCTTGGAAATAAATTCCAGCGTCGTACTTTATTCCAGCAGGTTTCCTTGTACCACGAGTTGTTTAAACAGTTTCTCGTTATGCATTTCCCATTTGGACAAAAACAAACCAGAAAGCCTGAGGCACCAAGGCTGGTAGGAAAACGGAAATCCTGCTCCAACCATCCGAGTGGGCAAAGAGCAACTCCTGGCTCTGGGAGGTCTGGAGGACACAGCAAAGGTCTGGGCAGGAAAGGGCAGGAAGGAGCAGCAGCAGTTTCTGGCTCTGCAGAAAGTCCTCAGGTGACCTGAACACCTCTCAGGTCTACCTTTGAACAAATACAACCCCTGATACGCAGGGTTTCTGTCTGAGCATCCCCCTGCTTTGGGATGCCTTAGAGAGGACCAGATCCAAACCCTTAGGAGCACAGAGCTTTCAGCAAGCCAAGGGAACCCACCCCATTGAGGGTCAGCTCGTCACCTCCCCTTCCCTGTGTTCCTCCCCAGGCTTTCCCACTCACTATTTATATCTTTGCCCTAATGAGTACCCCCAACCACCCCTTATCCTTAACCTCTTCCTTGCCAAGCAGTGTTTGGAGTTTACATGAAAGTTGTTTATGCTGTATAGCTTTGTAATAGTTTCCTCTACACCACCTCCCTTCCTTCCCCAATAAAAAGCTCTATGGCATGCTCAGAAAAGCCCCATAAACAAAGGAGGGGTTTGGAGACCCAACCAGTTTTTGGTGAACCCAGTCGGGAAACATTGCCTGTCTTGAAGGATGTTAAAGCCTGAGCTCATAATAGTAGGAAGCTAGTGTCCACCCTAAGTAAGGAATTGCCTACTTGCAGCTACCTAGCACAAAATACAGATGTCCACGCAGCAGGCCACAAGTCCTTGTTGGATGTAGGGGGTTAACCCCATGTGCTTTCCTCCAGTCAGCATGACGTTGATGGTAGTAAACTGATGTGTTTTATAAGCTCCAAATACTTAAGGTTGTGACAAGTGAGCAGGGAAAGGAGAGCACGAAGAAGGCAGCAGTGTTTTGAACTCACCTAGATTGATGAACAGAAGCAGAAGACAATGAAAATCCATTAGCCTGACTGTTCCCTGCAGAGGAAAAACAGGCACACAAAATCCAATTCATTATTCTCTTTCTTATTTAATGCTAAGTAAGTCACTGAACTTTACTACTTGATCTATCCATTTTCTTCAGTAGAAGGGCTGCAGGAAATCTTTTTCTTCTCAAAAGGGGGTTTCAAGTTTCTCACTGATATCATGTAAAAAATACTTGGAGCATATGAGTAAAAAAATAACAGCATTTCAAAGCCATCTTGAGCCATGCAGATAATGATATTTTTTCTTTTCTGAAGCACAGAACCAAAGAGTGGAGGTCCCTGGGAGCTTGGAGCACCATTGTTCTTCTTCCAGGCTCTTATCTGGAGACAGGCCCTGCGATAGACTCCAATGAGGCCACCGAAGAGATTATCTGCTCAGAATGCTAATGGCATGCATTTGACAACATCAACTGTTTAATTTATGAGGTGCCTCGTAACATAAAGGCAAAGAAATCCATACATGGAACAGCCCAAGCACACCCGCTGCAATTCAAAAGTATCTGACGAAAGCCCAGCCTGCTCTACACCACCACTTTATTAGTTATGGCTACACAGAGACGTTCCACCTTCCTAAAAGGCTCTGTAGCAGATTTGGTACAGCAATGGCAGCGTTATGTAATGAGAAATGTACTAATGGAAACTATCCAGCACTGAAATCATTCCAGCCTTTTTATCACCACATGAGCGAAGTGTGCAGGAATAAAAGCAGTTAAACACCCTCCACCAGAAGACGCGCATGACGGGCATTACTCATAAGTCACTGGCTGCTCTATGGTGCCCATCAATGTTGGGATCCACACAAGGACTTTGGGCAAACAGAGCTGCCACTACCTGTGGCACGTTGCCATCTCCCCTTCTTGTAGTCGGAGATAGTTTAGTGCTGTCACCCAGTACCTGAGTTGCTCTTTAAGCTCCCAGTCTGCAAAAAGTTGAGGAGTCTGTCCCATGCTCTTTGCTGTTGCCTATCTAAACAGCAGATAATCATAGAATCACAGAATGGTTCGGGTTGGAAAGGACCTTAAGATTATCTAGTTCCAAACCCCCTGCCATGGGCCGGGGCAGCACACACTAAACCATGCCATCCAAATAGAATCATTGAATAATAATCAGACTTAAGCCATGCTTTTCTTCTACTGCACAAATATTTGCACAAAACGACATCTATTTTCATTTTTCACATGCAATGAGAAGCTTAATGGCTTAGTCATAAAACTTCTGAATATAGTATTCAGAGTGGCCCCTGAGGAAAGGAAAGGTTTGGGTGGTGAGTCCTGCTTTTCCAGAGCAGGTCAGGTCAGGCCAGAGGGTGCTGGTCTGGGTCTCAGCTTCTGCGGCATCACTGCTGGACATGAGGTTTGTGATCACAGCAATGGGTCCAAATCAGGGCCACTACCAAATCAGACGATCTCAGCCTCATCACTCCACATGTTCCCATGCCCCTCGTGCCATTACTCGTGTTTGTGCAACAAACCTTTTCTGAAAGGGCTGGTTTCCAGCCTGAGGAGCCTATTGCCATGTATTGCACAGGCAGCAGAGCCAGTCTGGGCAGCGGGACATGCAGCAGGGCTTGGAAGGGGAGGGTGTGAGCACTAGCCTTGGCTTGGATGGGTTGGTGCTGAAAATCACAGGCATATATTCTCCCTGTTGCCAGCTAGCTGGTAACGACCTGGCAGTGAAACAGGAACAAAACATCTCCCGTGGATGCTCTCAAGGTGGTTCAGAGCACTCTTGCAATCTCTGTTGTTACTGGAAATTACTGCAGCAGCATCTGCCTCGCACCGAATAGTACATAAAAGCTCCAAAAAGCCCCATTTGCAAGCAGATTGAATGCTCCTGTGTCAGACTGCAGGCACAGCCTGGCTGTCCTAGGCTGGTGATGAGCACCTGCCCAGGGTACCAGTGATGCTTCAATCGTGTGAGCAACAGGTCCCCCCATCGCCCCTCCTGCCTCCCCTGGCCTCTGCTGCTGTACCACAGTGAGGGCAGCTGCCTGCCAGGGAGCACACACCACACCAGCTTCGTGGCGTGAGCGAGCTAATTGGGATTTGATTTGACAGCTCCCAAGCGGGTATTTAGGGGAACAACAGACAAACAAAACATCCCTGCTGAAGGCGGGCTCCGCGAGCGGGCGAGTATTAAACAATGGGAGCGTTGCGGGATGTCTCCCCATTTACCTGCTCCAGTCCAAGAGGAAGCGCTCCTCCCTCCCCAGCACAATGGTGGGTTGGCAAGCCCCATAGGCTGGCACATACTTTTGTGTCCAGGAAGGCCTCTGGCATCCCCTCTGACACCTCTGATGCTTGACGCTGGGGCAGGTGAGTGGGGGACATGTTATACACCAAATAGGAACAAAGGGAGGACGGCCGGTGGCACTGTGAGTTGTGCCTGGGGGTCCTGGGGTGGACAGCACTTACCCACCACCCTGGCTTGCACAGGGTGCCAGCAGCATTTGTTACTCTCACTTGGATCAATCTGTACAAGGAAACTTTAACCCTGAATGTTGTTCTCCCTTCCCCGCTAGGAAATCCTGCCCGGGATTGTCTCAATTCCTTCTTGTTAACAAGCACTCCTCAAATTTTGGCCACAAAGCACTGTGTAAATTTTACCACCTGGCAAATAGCATGAGCTATTGTGCTGTCCCTGCCATTTTTCCTTACAGTGACAGGCATTCTGCAGTCCTGCTCACCTGGCCCTGCAGAATGACTTGTTGGGAGGTGAAATATTTATATACCTAGCAGCTGCTGAGATTCTGAGCTCTTTAGTGGTTCTGATTGCCTCTTTGGTGTATACACTTACACCTGCCTTTCAAAGCATTGTGCCGATGAGCTTAAGACTAATGATCAAAATATTTTTGGTAGGAAGTAGCCTAAATATCATGGCTTTGAGAGAGACAAAAGTACAGCACTCCCTAGATATGCACAACGGTGGCTAATGGCTGGAGCACCAAACTAGTAGAAAATCCTCATTTAATCTCATGAAGGACAACAGGGTTCGGTGCATTACACCGGATCAGAAGGGAAAGGCACACCTTTACATCTGAGATGCTCTGTTAACCATGGCAATGGCAAAAGCCTGGACAAGCTTCTGTTTTCTCCTTCAGGCTGTGAACTTGTAGGTCAGGACTCATTTCCTATTTAGGTGGTATTTTAGCACTTCGGTGCAACTGGTGTTAATAACTCTGAGCATCACTCCTGGAAGGAATGGGTACAACAAAACCCAGACACTGCCCTGCATCTGGATAGCACGCCTGGATGCAGACTGCTGCCAAGGCACAGCCAAAACCCTCATGCTGCTGAGTGCTAAAGCCAAGCAAGCAAACACCACGAGACAAGCAGTGGGAAGGCAAAACAGCAGCGTGCGAAGCGAACGTGCGTACCAAGCTGCCAGTTTTGGCGAACCAGGAAGCTGGTTGCCAGTTTACATAACAAACCCGAGCACCCTTCTACTTCCAGCCCCACTGCCTGCGGGGTTTGCAGGACAGAGGATGACTCAGGGCAGCAGCACGGCCGGCAGCCTGCACCAGCATGCCCGGCACAGCGACGCACCCTGCACCATGCAGCACCCACCCTGCGTGCCATGGGCACGTCCTGCTTGGCACCATGCAAGAGGACTCTTAGGGTTAGGTTCAAGGTCCAACAAAGCTCCTCATAAGCTGGAGCCCCTCAGATAGGAGGGGGAGATGCTAGGAGGGATGCTGGTGTCCCTGGATGGCCAGGGAGTTGCACAGCTTTATGTTGGCTATGAAGCTGCTCAGGTGTGCTTTAGGCTGCTGTTAGCCAAAAAAGAGTAAGAAAAACTTTTAGAGGGCATGTTTCATCTTCCACTCCCATGGTGGCATGGTCCTGTATGGGAAGTGTCTTACTTCTCACACTTCTTAACCTGTGTTTCTATCGTGCAGCTGCCTGCTGCATCCCTGTCCAAACCAATTACACTTTACCAGTAAAAGGCAACACCTATAACATGACCAAAAATGCCCCAGTTTTTGCTGTTTGCAATGACAATGGCAGGTTTGCTTGCCAGCATCACCTTTTTTTATCCTTTCTCCATCTCGGTCACTTTTTCAAGCAGAGTTTGACAGCCTGAAGTTACTGCACTGCACAGATAAATCACCTGCTGTTACCACGGCTGCTCCTCACAGATGGGCAGGCCTATAAACACCCCAAATACAAAGCATATCGATTTCTTCTGTAGGATGATCATCACAAATACTGTTGATCTTATGCTATATGTGATTGTTTCTGTAAAGGGAATGACTCCTCATTTCCTCCTGGGGCGTTTGGGAGTTTGGCAGCCTCTGAAAGCAAGTCAGTGGTGCATAGGGTAATGCTCCTTGGAGGGAGTGTGCTTACTGCTCTTGCGGGAGATCACATTAGTGCTTTTGACACGATCAAACAGAAAGTTCCAGCTGAACAATGAGTTTTTAGGATGAAAAGTGAAATGTGAAGAAGGTGTGTACGTCGCCGTGAATTTGCTTCATTTCACTCGTTGATGTGGCGGTAACAGGACTATTTTTAGGTATAATCCTTCAAACAGAACATGACTTCTCCTTTCTGATTAGTACAAAGCTGGCTGCTAGTCAAAGGATAATTATTTCCTAACACATCACCTAACACACACCAGCAAACAAAACACTCATTATTTGAACTATCCAACATTAACTGTTGTTTAGCAGTTAACATTTTCTTGACAGCTTGGAATAAGACTAATTGCTCCATCTTCATTAGCAGAGGTCATTTACTGCTGGTAACAATACTTTTCTGGAGATAGCCTCTCCTATAAGATTAGATTATCAGGTTAAATTCTGCTCCCAGTGGCAATGATGCCTGGCCCCATTTGGCCTCAAGAAAGTCTGCCCTTTCAGTTCATAGCTGCACTGTTTCCAGCCCTAAACCTGATATATTACATAAAGGAAGTAAGTGCACTCCGCCGGACGGGCAATTACAATGAATTAGGAAAGTGCGCAGCACAAGGAAGGCTTGCAAAATAGCCACTTAAAAGTTATTAATAAAACCTTGACTTTCACATAGGGTTTAGGGAGAAAAAAAAGGCTGATAAAGAAGCAGTCCTTATACTTGAAAACACACGAATACCCAAAAGGGAAAGCAGTGTTTGCAGAAGAACTGGAGCGTGCTGTATCGCAAACACCAGACTGATGCTGTCAAATGCTGTGTGCCACACACAGTTCACATCACAGTTTTAAGCCACATGTTTTGCACCTAGTTTCATTCGTTCATCAGTTGATACTGAGGGTGGGGGTCTCAAAGTGCAGGGAATTTGCAGTGACACATTTGTGCAGCTCTCACCACCGGTGGGGACATCCGTCTGCAGGCACTTCCATAGCCCGCTGTGTGTCTGAAACATCCTTAACATCCCTGAACACATGGAAAACTGAAGCCAGGCTTTCCACCCAATATACTCCCGTTTAAGCACATGGAGAGATGCAGCCTGCTTTTCAGAAGTGCTGAGCAAACACTGCTTGGAGTGCAGCCGGCGCCTTTGAGGATCGGGCGTCTTGCATGTGGAAGTCTCAGGCACCTTAGCCAAATAATTCTGGTCCTGGCAGATGCAGGACGTTGTATCCGAGTGGATTTCTGCTTTACCTGCATCTCCCTTTCCCGCAGGCCCGTGGCTCTTTGCTGTTACTTCCCTGGCCACATACGTGCGCGGCCGCATGCCTACCACCTATACTTTCTGACTCGCAGCTCCAACTGCTAATCCATGTCTGGTTTTTGTCAGGAAAAAAATCCATCCTGAGTGTTTGACTCACTGCCTCCAGAGTGCTTCAGCCGCCTCGTAACACTTCTCAGAGTACCCTTCTTCTCCGTGAAGAACAGCCTGTTCCAAGCAGGATCCACGGCAGATTGCTCGCCAGCAGCCTCCCCTTCCTCGCACTCGTGTGTGCTGCATGTCCTGCTCTGTCTGCACCGTTCCTGTGCCCCTGTCTGTCTTACACCACGCAAGACAGACCGACATCCACCACCCATGCTGCCATGTGGATTGTCTTAGCTGCCTATGAAGGGACTCTTCCAGCACCTCCTCGACTGCCCACAATTGGCAGAGAAGCCCTGACCACTTTGCTCACACAGCCGGTCCTGATGAGGCAAACCTCACCCTACCTTTCACTTTCGCAATGCCATTACACTTGTCCAGGAGAAGCATGACCCAGCAGAGAGAAGATGAGCAAGTTCTGGCCACAGATTTCCCACCTAAGTCGGACCCTGTTGGCTTTCATCACTTTTTAAAGTCTAAGGGCACAAGTGTTCGGATGATGGTCTAGTGGAAGGTGTCCCTGCCCGTGGCAGGGGGGTTGGAACTAGATGGTCTCTAAGGTCCCTTCCAACACAAACTGTTCTATGCTTCTATGAACTGATTTATGGGATGCAGAGCCAGGTCTGTTAGACTGTCCCCCTCCATGCAGCAGGCGCTGTGCCTCCCCAGGATCCAGCACCCTGCTGGGGACAGGAGCTCGGCAGCCACTTCAGCTGCCAGCCAAATCCAAATTGGTGTTGGGGCCAAATCCTGCCCTGCTCTATCCAGCAGGCAGGGACCAGGTCAGGCCCTGAATCACTGGGATCCCCAATATGCAGGAGGAAGGCAGCACTGCCTCCCCATCCCATCCCATCCCACCCCAACATGCGCAGCCAACATCTCGCTGCAGTCGCTGTCATTAGACATCACTATCACAGGCACTCAAAGGTCCTGTTACCTTTGCTGGAATCACAGACAAAAAGAGATTTAAAAGACCCCAAACATTTGGTGGCAGAGCCTACTTCACTTAGCACCTGATCTGACATCACCCTGGCATTTTAAGGAGCCTATTTCACTACTACCAAGGGAGACGCTATTAATTGCAGCTCACATCAAACCCCAATAACATCAATGGCAAAGTATTATTTACTTCCCTGGTCCCTTTATTTTGTTCTTGCATAAGAAGTGTAACTTATCTCTTTTTTTCCTTTCCCCATCAAAATAAATCATTAGAAATTGCAAAGCACAAATTCCTCAATTTTTAAAACAAAAAAATGAACAGATGGTTTCCAAAACAAACTGTTGGCCACCAACCTAAAGAACTTGCTTTGGGAAGTGCTCTTCCTCAGAGCTGATTTCTAATTTAACTACACTTTGGAGTTTAATAAAGCTAAAAATGGCTTCACTTTCATTCTGCACTGTCTTTTTGTTGCTCTATCTGCCACGTACTCACTGCAGTAATGAAAAACTTTATGAAACCACAAGGATACAGTGTACCTCCATAAAGCAATAAAGGAAGACAATCTTTCGGACCAGAGATGCAAATCTGCATCCCTTCTATTCACAGCAGCTCCTTACTCGGATCAATCCACAATGTAACACTCAGTTATCATAATCTGGCCCCCAAAGAATATGTGGCTGTTGTCAGCACACTGAAGCCACACTGCACATGACCATCACAGACTCGGCAGCTTTATTTCACCCAGTGACACAGAAGAGCTTTCAGCAGTGTGTAAGTCTGTCCCAGAGTCCGATCCTGCTCCAGTTATTCCCCAGCCATTCCCTCAGAGCATTAACTCCTTCTTTACAATAAGAGGGAACCAAAGTCCGGACTCCTGCAACCGGCTCCCTGGCTGCCATCTCCCCCTTACAGAGCACGAGCCTCCTCCAGCTGCTTTTCAGGCAGGGATCTCCCCCAACTTCCATGCTCAGCACCGGGACCCGCCGGGCACACAGCACCCACCTCACTGGGGCAGGATCAGGCCCACTGTCGGCACGAGGTGGACTTACTTGTGGGGTGGCGTGTACCGCATACGGAGGTTTCTTTCTACTCGAGACCATTTTTAGGTTTCAAATTAAACATCCTCTGTAATCTTAAATATTCTGGTCTCCTGACTCCCAGCCATGTACTCCTAACAGGGAAAAAAAACAGAAAAGAATATACTCCAGAAAGGAATAGTCACAGAAAATGAGAGTATTCATTATCAGAGTGGAAACACCTTGTCTTTAGCCATTAATTGTAAGGGAAGTCAGCAGACCTTGCTGCAAGAGGAACACAACCTTATTGGGTTTCGAACACGTTTTTTACAACCCTGTGTCAGGAAAAGCCATTAGATAGAGTTGTATTGGTAATCTGAGCCATCTTTGGAGAAAAACAAATGCTGTTCTTCCCATTATAGGTAGGTATTGTTTCAAAACCTATAGAGACACGCTTGCTTGTGCTGCAATGGTATTTATTGCACATAGACCAATTACTTACACAGTAGTAAATTGCACCAGAGTATAAATACGTTATAAAACACACACAGAGAGGAAAATGGAAATGACACACAAGTGCTAAAATAACAGCAGATTCACGTGGGCATTTGGAAATCAAAATAATAAAGTCTCTTAACAGATTTTAATTTATAATACGGATATATTTACAGTACCTTCATAAAATAATATCAAAAACGTCACTCTCTCAATAAAACTATAACAGATCAGACACAACCAGAAATCAGGGTCAGGGTCAGTGTTATTCAAACCTCCATTTCATCTTTAAATTACGTGTGTGTACATGTGTGCAAGTAACATCTTCAGGTAACTTTACAACTCTTAACACTGTGCAAAAACCAGCTTTGTTGCCATTTTTTAGGAAATGTGCAGTAATTTGTTGTTGTTGCCAGGATTTCCCCCCCTCCTCTGTTCATCTGTGATTACAATGAACAAGCTGCAGAAGGCTCCCCC
>NW_009918544.1:16112-16498 GCF_000696875.1 Nestor notabilis
ACCCCCCCCCCCCCCCCCCGCCCCCTTTCAGAAAATACTCTTAGTGGTATGTAAATATGCTGTTTAATATAAACATGGTCCGCTTATTCCCCTGTACAATATGCACAGTTTGAGGTAGAAGTTTCTCAGCCTGACTGCTATTGTCTGGCCAAAGGAGATAAGCACAGTAACTCACTGCTTGCTGATACAGGGGGGAAAAGCATGAGAGTGTTGGTTGGGTTTTTTAACCCCCCTTTCAAAGTATACCTGTGCTCACCACTCATTATTTCTCTCCATCTGTGGAAGCTACTCTGAGCTTAAAACTCATCTTGCCCACGGGTCTGTACTCTCTGCCTGGAGCACCTGCAGCTCGGACCCTGCGCCTCCCCAAACCCCACCGGGAATGA
>NW_009918545.1:0-10293 GCF_000696875.1 Nestor notabilis
GTCAGCGTCGGTGCGCAGCGGTGCGGCCTCCCGCGCCCCGCTCCGGTGCAGGGCCCGCTGCTCGGACACACGGCGCAGAACTGCATCGCTGCTGGAGACTGCGTGCAGGGAGGGGAAAAGTCGGACCCGAGGGCAAAACAGCTGGAGAGGAAAGGCGGAGAGAGACTTAAGAGGTGTAAGAAAGTGCCTTTGCGCTCACAGAGGTGTAAATAAAACATCAGTGCCTCCACAGGCTCTGTGCCTCTTTAATCTTGCCAAAAGATAACCACCTCCTTCGGGCCTCGTGCTGGACGTGTGCTCAGAGAAAGCACCCGGAGGTGGGAAGCGATTGGGTAGGTACTGCGCCAACGCTAGGAAATGCATTTCCGAGTCAGAGGAAACGGCTCAACAGCGCTGCAGGTAGTGAAGTGAGCAGCAAAGCTCTTAACGAACCAGAACAGGTCAAGAGCCCACGGTCAGAAAAGGTGTTTATCAGCTTTGTTTGACTTCAAACAAAAAATCCCAACCAACCAAAAACAATTCCTCCAAACCCGAATGTTGCACTTGAAATTGTTGTGCAACTGGAGGAAGACAACAGATTCAAGGGAGGGAACAACAACAAAGGGCACATAGGGTAGAAACCCAGTGATTACTGGGGAAGGGGCAGGGGGAAGTAGGATGCCAGACATGAGGCATCTGAGAAAAAGTGGGGAGATAGAAGATGGCCTTTTGAAAAGGAGGATTACATATGACTTCAAAGCTTGGAAACACCACTGTGATTTTAGAGATCACTTCTCCAGTGTTCTACTTCCCATTATTCAACTTCGTAAGATACAAAGATCTCCCACAGGTGCAGTTTCCATGGGTTTGGGTTGGGCTTTTTTGCATTTATGTGCTCTAAGGTTAAGCTTTCTCATGTAAAAGTTGATGAATTACGACTGCTCCTTCTGAAGGTTTAGGCAGGAAGAAGAATTTGCTCTCAGACCTCTCAATGAAGAACACCCTCACAGACACCTTTGTTTTCTCCTCTAACTGTGCACTTGAACTTGCCAAGGGCAGAAGCAACACAAGAAACAACTGCAATGGGGCAGATTATTTTTTCACACATGCAAGAATGTAGAGAAGGTAGATTTTAATGAGATCCTGGAACATATTTAGCTTTGTACAAAGAAGTTAAAAAAATGTGCAGTCCTGTTGTAACTATTCATAGTTTTTCATAATTCTCATAAATGTCCAGTTTGCAATAAAGTGTATTTGGAAACAAAGTCTTCCACCAGGTCCCCCTGCAACATCTTCATAGCTCGCCAGTGAATGCTCCCACAGTTTTCTGGTTTGCCTTGGGGATGATTTAGCTCCTCTTTGATATAATCCAGCCACAGATCTTCAAAAGAAAAAGAGAGAAATTTTGGTTTTATTTTGACTGGCATTACTGAACAAACATACCAAACCTGACCTAGAAACTCTTTGTGAGTGTCCTTGATGTAATGCAATGAGGTTTACTTTGGGCAACTACAGCTCCCTGTGCCCTTGAGGACCAAAAGGCTGGGTTCTATTCCCAGCTGTAACAGTGATGTCTTAAAAATAATGAGCAATACTTGAGCTGTTTCCTTTCTTAAAAGGAATACTGCAGAAATCTTGATTATAGCACTATAAACTCCATAGTGTTTGCAAGCCCAAATTCAAGGTGATAGCATCTCTCATGCCAGCCAGAGTCATAACTCTATTTGCTGGTACTCCTACTGAAGCCATCCCCACTGTGAACAACGACCCTGGGCTGAAAGTGAAGGGTCTCTGCAGAGTGTCATGCACTTAATGGCACAGAAGAAATAAGCTCCACTCTGCACAGCAGCAATCATACAAGCAGAACAAACAGCTGCCTTCTGAAATGGATCGAAATAAAAGCAGCAGCACAGAATGAATAAATAAATACATAAACCCCTCTTACCAGAACCTGTTGAACCAAACTCTCTCAAGGCACGTTCATAGTATTCTCTCAGATGAAGCATTTTGCAGGATTCCTAACAAAAGAAGGTATTAAAAGGCCATTTATTTTGTACAGAAGTGAATCTGCAAGCTTGATTAGACTCGTACAAAGAAAAAGATCACGGTAATTACATGCGCACACGCACACTGCCAAAGATTAGTTACCATGGAACCTGGCTTTGTGTTTGATGCTATGAATCAACTTTAGAAGACATATATGAACTGATCACGAACTAATGACACTACTCATAAGCACTCTATTTCCTATTCAAATCCAACATCAGAAGCATACTTTACAAGTACAAGCTATTAATTAGACACTCAACACTTACCTGCTCCTTTTCTATTTGGATCATCTTCTTGAAGAAGTCAAGTGAAAATGGCCGCTTTTCACACAGGCTGAAGTAAAAACACAAGTAACTTTAGAATTCAAGTCTTTTAATGCATGCTTTAGAACATTCAGGTTTGAAGATTTTATTTGTCACCTGGTAAAGACTTTTTTCACTTTCTTATAGCCACCATTTCTGTAAGTCCAGTCAAGATACATTTCTTTCATAGTCGTCGATTCTGCGGGGGTTGTGGCTTCTAAGGATCTCTGCAAGTTTAAAAGGAAAAAAAAGCTACAATTAAAGGCTTATAAGCCTATGTCCAACTGATTTTTGGTAACATACATAGCATTAGTTGAAATTCTCTAATATCAACGCATTCATGAAGGTACTGCAGTATAAAGTGTTTGTCACGTGTTCCATCCACACATATTGTTCCTGTTTAGTTACACTGACATAAAAAGTAGATTTCTATTAGCTAAGTACCTTGTAGAGGGCTTCTGTGTCTTCCTTGCTCTTTGTGCCTTCACTCCATTCCACCCAGAGGGTCCACAATGGCAAAGCACCCTGCAAGGTAAGCAGGAGGGGAATCAAGTATTAGAGGTTTCTGACCCAAGACTAATATATTCAACTCCATAAAACCAGCACAGACCTGAGATTTCACATGCTTAACAGCTTCTTCGAAACACTGGCTCACATCATCACTCTTCAGCTGGATCAGCACCTGCAGCCTCATCTGCCACGTTTCCACTGACTGGCTGAAGCGCTTAGTTGCAGCCGCTGCCACCTCTGTAGCCTTCTCGAACTGGCAGGACTCCAGTAGTAGTTGAAGCTAAAACCCAGCAGATACAGCTGATCACCACACGACATTTTCAATACCTCGTTAAAAAGCAAGGTCTTGAACACAACACTGCCCACCCTTCTACCTACTCAACATGGTAAAGACAGGGATGTCAGCAATGCAGGACAGTCTCACAGCTCTTACCCACTGCTTATAGAGAGCTTCTGACAGCAAATTGGACTCATGGGTTTTGCTGAACACACTCAGTGTCCTTTCCAGCCTCTAGAACCAACAGAGAAGAAAACGTAAAGTAAACATAGATGATTCCTGCATATACCAGATCCCAGCATTACAAGAAGCCCAGTGGATTTAGTGTATCAACACATCACTGAAATACAGTAAGTTATGTATCTAATGCTGTAGGTACTACATACATTCCAAGATAAAGGGGAAATCTGAGCACTTGAATTACATCTCTTCCTTAAAGAGTGCAAGAACAACATAGCAACATCCTTTTACTGGATTAAAAGGGAACCAAACTGACCAGGATCATGAGTTAATGCACTGAGTCACACTTAAGCACAGATGCATAATTAAGTCGCTCACATGCCAGCACCAAACTCAGCTTGGACTTATTTGCAAGAGTCCTTTTAATTCATCCTCTTCTCTGAACAACACGGATTTGCAGGACTGTCAGCAAACATGAGCACATTTGCACTCTTAACTTCCACCCAAAGAGGTCACTGTACTTTACTGACAAGGCTGGTTTATATCAAGTGATTCATGTTCAGGCAGGCCACACGCGAGCCTGACAATAGAAGTGATCCCCTCAGAGAGATGGGGACTAGATGATTTTTAATGATAGTCACAGGTATTTCTGATCAAATGTCAAAATACATTTGCTTTGTCTGCTGGATTATAGAAGTCAGTAAAAATAGGGATGATTTGTTACTATAATTTCCTATTAAGCTTTTACCTTTTGCTTTAATTCTTGACTGTTGGTTTTTCTGTTATATCTCTCTAAGCAAAAAGTGATGTAGCATTTCCACATGTCCTCTGGAGAATCAAAGACATAATATCACACTTTACAGAATTACAAGAGTAAGCACAAATATTTGTCTAAAAGGAATACAGAGAATCCGAGCACTAAGTGTTAATTCCAACTTTTATACTACATTTTAAAACAGAGGCCCTACATGCAGAACATGAACATTTTTAAATGGCTTCCCAGTGTAAGCTGCAGAGAGCAACTCTTTCTAAAGAGCATCAAATTCTCAGTTCAGCTGAGGCTTCAGCACATGCTGCCACAATCAATGCTCAGTGCACCCTTTGCCTGTAGTTCTCAATGGGTCTGCAAGAGAGAGGACACTCAGACAGCTGAGAAAAAACCTTCTTTGCCTGCCTGACTTTCGGGCCACAAAAATTATCAGAGGAATGGAGCACCTCTCCTGTGAGAAGGTGAGAGTTGAGGTTGTCAGCCTGGAGAATAGAAGGCTCCAGGGACACCTAGAGCAGTCTTTCAGTACTTAAAGCTTATAAGAAAGATGGGGACAGATTTTTTAGCAGGGCCTGTTGCAACAGGACAAGGGGTAATGGTTTTAAACTGAAGGAGGGCAGATTCAGTATAGAGTATGCTCAAGTACCAGGAAGACATGTTAAAATGCAGGCAGAACTTCTCACCTGTTGGCACTGCTCCCACTGCCTCTTCAAAGACCGCACAGCACCGTTCCTCTCTCTGGGTCATTTCAGTTACTTTCATCTGCTTTGTGGTTTGTTCTGTGGACTGCTTGGGCCCCATCTCCAGCTCACGACGGGCCATGTAGTCCCATGTAAGAGGATCATCAGCATGCTTGGTCTGCAAACTAAACACACCTTGTCTGTAATAGCCCTCAGCTGCCACCATTCTTTTGCAGGTATGTTTAGAAGGGTAGTTGTATTAGTATAGAAACGTCCTTAATTTCTAAGTAACCAAATGCCAGAGAAAAAACATTTTACCTTCCCCTGAGAGAAAGACAAAATATAAGCCTATTTTGGGGTTTAATTTAATATGAGTTTTTTCCAGTAATAGCATGAACTAGACAGGAAGCTTTTGAGAGAGATCTTTCAAGGGAGGAACAAGTGGAAACATTGAAGATGCAGGAGAACCACAAAGTATACTAGGAAAATCCACAGTTCCTGCAGTCAATTTACAGAAAACAAGTGCAGCAGCTATTCAGCAACAACTGTATTTTATCTTCATTTTTCTTAGCAGCTTCTCAAAGCCCTTCTGAAGTTACACACAAGTATCCTTTTCCAATGAGCACGCTTGCCTCATGTTCTTTGTTAAAGCATTTCCTAGAGGTTTTAACATTCTATTTCTTGAAAGGAACAGCTTTTAGTTGTTAATCTGTCAACCCACTATCAATTAGAGAAGTTATGAGAAATGTTTCTTAAAAACCAAACCAAATGAAATAAAAACACTCACAGTACAAAGCCAAACCTCACCTTTCCAGGATTTCTTTTTGCAAATCTCTGGTAAAATCAAAGAGCTTTGCAATGGAAAGCACAGCCAGATGGAACTCAGCACCTGCATTTCAAGAGGAACAAAAGAAGAAGTATCAAATAAAATTATTATTATTCCATATAATTATGAAATTTTACCAAGCCTGGTTAATTTAAAGTGATCTAGCCTGGTTTATTTTTAGTCTCAATTCTTACTTCTTTGTCCTAAAGTGCTAGCTGATTAGTTGTGATCTAATGTGCAGTAAACAACAAAGCAAAAAAGGTATAAGTCTCAAAAAGAGAAGCAGAAAAGCTATGAAAATCAGAACTATCAGCACTATTAATTTATACTTTGGCACTACCTAGGTTCTGATAAAATAGTATATTTGAAAGTGCATTTTAGTGTGTACACTGGAGCTACGTCTGTCTCTATTACCTACTGGAGAGCTGAGTTAGGGGTAACAATTTTCCTAATGAATAAGTAAATGAAACATTAAATGACCTTTAATTTTCTGAGCAGCATCCCTGTAGATTATGCGAGCCATTTCCCCATTGAGAATCTCTTCAGAGTAACTGAATTCCCCCTGTAATATCAAGCATAATATCACTGAAATAATTGTTTTCCTTTCAGTTACCATTTTTGCAAACATGGAAAAAACATCAGAAGAAGATATTAAGGTTTTTCTTTATCTAATTTGCACAACTACGAAGAAATACAAGATAGTACATTTAACTATTCCTTTTCAGAAATTACTGGTAACTTTCCAACTGTGGAATGGAATGAAAGACTTTAAAAATGTGAAGAAAAATCACTGTATGACGTATTTGAGCTGAGCCTCAGCAAACACTTGAAAAGCTTAACACAGCCACAATACAGGAACAAAAGCTTTTCCTGAGCTGTTCTCAAACAAGCCATTAATACAGATTCCTTAGAACTGCACATTCACATGTGTGAACCCACCAAGTCCATCTTTGCTCGTTCGAATGCTTTCTTTTCCTTCCTCTGTTTTTCAGCATTCATCAGCTCCATTCTGAAATACTGCGAGAGAGAGAATAAAATCAAATGATTGTGGGAGTGGTGATAAATCATAAACCATCTGAGCCCACAAATGTGGTAAAAAAAGCTCTATCCGAGGAGCTACAAATCAGACTTTGCCAACAACCCACATACATCTGAGCACTTCAGTTTTTGAAGGTCTATGCATCTAGTTATGTGCCCTACAGATTTACTCTGTAATTTCCCACATGGAGAAATTACCACTTTTTAGTCATTCTTAAACCTTAACTTGCCCTCAAAAACCCCACATTCCCTAGCAAAGGTTTAGGATGCCAGATCTGATCCAGAGAACTATACCCTAGTAGAGCTTACAGTACTTTAGAAGGGAATTCTCATACATGTATCTATAAACAGTGTAAACCCCCACTCTGCATACATAAAACACACTAAACTGAGAACTGCTACCACTACAAAGTCTGGGGTTAGTTGCTTTGGTTTCTCTTTTGTTTTTTTGACAACATTCCTCTAGTGATGGGGAAACAAGTTTTTTTGCAGTTTTCTCAGACTGATCTCAAACATGCTGGAGTCATTTGCTCTGATTGATCAAATAACTGGTCACAGAGGAAAACCAGGAACTCACCTCTTGGTAAAGTTTTGGGCACTCTGGGTGGAAGCGCAGAGCACGAAGGAACAAGTGCCTTGCACTTTCGGATGAGAGTCGTGTCTCCATTTCCCATTTTGCTGCCATAATCCACAGTGCTGCAATAGGTAATAGAATCCATTTCAAGGCAAAGCAAGTGGCTGGTCACGAGAACTTCTTTTGAAGCTACTCTCCAGGTTGGTTTTGTTTGATGAACCCACCCCAAGAAAATTCATAAGCTCAGCTACGGACTAAGACTGATTGTCTCCCATGTAAAACCAAGTTAAAGGACAGATCTAAGCAGTGAGGCAGATCCAGGAAGTTTAGTCTCATATAGCTACAGATCCAGTGATTTACAATGATGTCTTCAAAAGCCAAAAAGCAGCCTTGAGTATTCAATATCTCCCACCTCCAAAACAATTAGCTAGACCCCAGTCTAGGTGGGAAGTGGTCATTCAGACCATGAAGACTCCACATCACCTTTTGATTGCTGTCTCTCTGATGGTGCAGCAAGGCAAAGAAAGCAGAATAGAAACTTTTACCCCAATAGCTTGAACTGAGACCTATACAAACTTAAACCAGCACCATACAATCTGTACTGAGTCATTTATGCAGCACTTGCTGTTGTTTCATTTTACCTGGTTTATTGGGATGAATGGCCAGCAGGGAAGAGAACACCTTACTAAGCTCATGCTTTGCATTCTGTAAAAGAGGAAGTTTTGTTTTACTGACTCCAGTACCAAATTGAACCACCAGCACCAAAGTTTCATTATGAAGTTGTAATGCAATTGTACTGGAAAAGACACTTCTCTGCCACTTTATCTTCAGTAGAAAGTTTCTCATTTTTATTCAATACTGACCAGCTTTCAAATGTTACCAGGCTTGATTACCACAGTTAAACCTTTCTCAGCTACATAGCTAACACCAGTGTGGCCTAAGCCACAAACACACAGTCTCACTGACTACTTTTGAGGTAAGACTGCACTTTTTACTGTGGCTCCTTGGCATTACTATGACAGGGTCACCTTCTTCAGCACAGGACAGACAATGACAGAACACTGATCATAACCTGAAGACTTGCAGAGGTAAGTTTACAAAGTACTGAATTGCCAGAATTCTACTTTTCAGCATAACCACTGTAAGAAATGTTTGGAACAAAAATCACAATTGACGGACAGGTGATCCAGTCATTCCAGCAAATGTATATCCAATATTAACAGTATATCCAAATATAAATCCAATATTTGGCTTCTCCCAAACCAAACAGTACTCCAGAGTCACTGCAATCAGCCTCACCACTGTCACCTGAAAGCATTAGTTTCACACTAATTCAAATTCTACACTTACACACATCAGGGAAAAGCCCAGGCAGCTCCAATACTACTAGCAAAATTATTTCAGTATTACAGCATGTGGCAGTGACGTTTGTACCCGTCTTGCAATTCAAGCTCCAGATGCCTGATTAAGCACCAATCCAGCACCTTCACTCGGATAAAATTAGCATTTTGAAAACTCACCCACTGTTTGCAAAATGCAACATGTGAAAGCCAAAGCTGGATATCTTCCTGTTGAAATACAAGGGGGAGAGAATCAACCTTACAATAAGGCAAGCACAAAATCAGCTGCACATTGACAAGCAAACAATATGCCCTTAGTATTATGACTTGGCATACAGACATAAGGAATTCTGAATGTCAAATCCCTTTTTTTTCCCACAGATCTTCAAATTCCTCCAAAACATCCCAAGAAAACAACCTCCTCATCTCAAGATACCTCCTCCCTCTAAGCCTCTCCAATCAAATCTATGTTACACTGAACCCAATAGAGATCACTATAACACCTTCTGAGGCACAAATGTATCAAGACAAGCTTTTCCTGAAGCAGCTAAAAGTTTCCTCATTCTGCTTCTAGTCCTTGCAAGCAGACAGAACAAACTCACGCTGCAGTATGTGCTCTGGACAGCTGAGAACTAATGATTTGGAAAGGATAAAATATTGTTTAGATATGAAAAATGTTTATCCCAAATGAATGATCTCCTTCTAGGGCACTGCTAACTGTAAGACCAAACATCCACTTAGTTTTTCTACTACATTCTCTATTTAGTGCACGTATTTGGTGGCAATAACATAGATCATTTTACACACCAAAAAAGCATTTTTCAGTCTATCAATACAAATAAACCAACTTACTTTCCATTTTCCTGTAGCACGCTTGAAGAGGCAATGGACTCTGTGCAGAATAGAGTTCTCAATTTCATCCTTCTTAAATGAATACCCAATGCGCTATAAGGAAACCCAAAGTATGAATTTTATTGCAATAGCAAATTTGACATGAAGTATTTTGCACAGTAAATAGCTGACAAACTTACTGCTCTTCTTTTCTTGATCAGTTCCAGCAGATTAACTTCATACTAGAATGGGGAAGAAAAAAACCAAAACGTTTAAAAGTAAATGAGAAAATGCATAAGAGAAACTAAAGAAATACAGAGCCAATTTGGTTTTGCTAATCAGGTAGACAATAAAAATTCCATCCAGGAATGCTCAAGTAACAAACTTTTGGCTGGATCACTGCATTTCTGAGGCGGAGTGAAACTGAGTACTTGTATTGCACATGGAATCTCAGACTTGAGCTGTGCGCACCCCACATTCCTCAAGTCGCAATGCACAAGCCGAAATTATAACACCACACTAAGTTAAATACACCGAGCTGCAATTCACACACCACATCAGGGAACTGGGATTTCTGCACCCCTGCAGAGAAAAGAAACTATAGAGAAGAGCCACAATAAGAAAGACTCTCATCCTACACTCAGGCACCAACTCCTGGCTGTGCTGCATGCTCTGGGGTGTCCTAATAAAGAGCCTGTGCCCATAAGCCACTTCCAGGGGAACACCAGGGCCCTGTTTCCTACGTGGGCAACAACAAAACCACTGCTAAGTGCGCTGGATGTCCACCGCGGGTTCGCACGCCCTGCTCAGGAAATCCTACCTGAATGTAACTAATGAAATCCTCCTTCCGCAGCGCTCTCCGCTGTATCTTGTACTCCAGAGCCGAGGCCTTCCTCAGGACGGCCCTGCGGGAAGGGGCAGTCAGCGAGCGGATCCAG
>NW_009918546.1:0-8224 GCF_000696875.1 Nestor notabilis
CTCCTTCCCTCCCTCCTTCCTTCCCCCCTCCTTCCCTCCCTCCGCACACGCTGTGCAGCGTCGTTAGCATACGCGGAGGGAGGGCGGGCGCAGCCCCGGGCGGAGGGGGTCCCCAATGAACCCCCCCATGTACCCCCTCTCCCTGTGCAGGCAGAGATGGGAGGAGCGGAGGGGGGCTTGCGGGGTACTCGGAGGGATGAGGATGCTCCACCTGCAGCAAGGGGTATGGAGGGGAAGGAGGGTTTGGGGGGCACCTCCCCTCCGGTGTAGGAGCTGAGAGCATCTTTGTGTTGTCAGGGATTGTGGCAAGGATGGGGGTCGGGAGTGAGAAGAGGACCCTCTGCAGGGTTGTGTGCATGCAATGGGGAAGGGATGGAGACCCCAGGCTCTTAGCAGCACCTTGGTGTAGCCCCTCCACCCCAGCACCCAGCATTGCCTGGAGCTGAGCAGTGTAGCAACCTCCCCCTCCAGCCTCCTCCACTGTTGGGGTGAGCCCCCATCTCCCACCAAAGCCTGGGGGGAATGATTTTTGGCATGTATGGGTACCAGGGTGCCTGCTTTTCTGCCGCTGTGATGGGAAAGCTCTGGGTGCAAGGCTGTGCCAGCCAGAGTGTCAGACACACAATTAATTACTGCAGCCCCAGAGCCTCAAACACGCTAAATATGCTGTCACCGTAGTGCGTGGATAATAGCAGCCCTTTGCAAAGTGTTTCTTTCTCCCCTTTCCTTTTTTTTTTTTCCACCAGTGCAAGAGACAATTGCAGTGAGCACACAGCAGCTCTCCTCTGCTTGATTAAGTCAGCAGCGAAGACAAAATGCGCCCATACAGCTCAGGCTTAAGGAGGGATATGAGTGTGTGTTAGATACAAATTAGAAAATGGATGTGATTTAATCCCAACAAATCTAAACAGCCCTGCTACAGAAACCCTGCCATCAAAGAGGTTGTCTTCTTCTTAAAGGTGGACAATATGTACAGTCCTGACAAAGGAACAATGTGTTTGGGGATTGAATTGTTAAAGCAAGAACAGAGAAAAGGCTGGGGAGAGCTTGATGTATACCAGATAAGTTATCAGCTATAGAAGGAACAGCTTCCTTCCGTAATAATTATTTGCAAATCAGTTCACAGTTCTGGATACTGAAGTGTCTGGACAGTATAGCAGAGACAGAGACACTTCTGTCAGGCCTGGGATGCTGCACAGACAGGAAACCAGGCACAAACCCTGCCTGAGAGAAGGTAAACTGCTTGTTCAGAGGAGCCCAAGTGAATGCAGCAGACAAAGAGGAGGGGGGGAGAAGTGATGGCAAGCCCAGGCCTTCTTCCTGCAGGTGTGCACAGTGGGTCGGGCTCCAGTGCCAGGCTGTAAAATACCATACGCTGGAGCGTTACTAATCCGAGCACTTGGGGATGGTGCCACCGCTGCTCGAGGGAGAGATCACCGCCACAAACACACCAGCTATGGTTGTGCTGTGCAAGTGCTTCCCTGGGAAGACAAAGCACAAGACAGAAGGAATGCTAATGCACAGGGTGCTGGAAGTGCCTTGGTAACAGCAACACAGAGCATAGCAGCAGCAAATTGGTGCTGAGCCCAGTTCCTGTTGGGAACAGGGAGCCCTGGAGCAGGGAGGCTCCGGCAAAGCACAGCTGCACTTGTGGGAACGCTCAGAAGTCTCCGCTGGCCACTTCCCACAGCTCTTATCAGCGTGCCGTTAATCTTTGGCATCGCAACAGGAGTTGGCACCTTCAGTTCCAGGTGCAAGGTGCATGTCTTTGACCTTGCCATTTCCTCCATAAACACCCAGCAAGGTGTAGAGTGTAGGTGTAACGGCACCCTCCTGCCTGAGCTTCGCCCCTGGGGTGAGAACAACACCCAGCTAACAGGGCACTAATGTAGATGCAGCAGATAGATAACTCTGGGTTGTGGGAGAAGAGGAGGACTCGGTGGAGAATGGACTTTTGGCCTTTTAGATAGGCTCCAAGTGCAGTGGTGTAAATTTGCTCCAGCTGTGTAAAGTACATCCAGGTGAAAATTAAATCCAGAATATTCAGATTTCCCTTTTCTTTGCTTGTTCTGGGAATCCCCAATTTAGTGACCAGTTTCACCTGCTTGTACTGAAGATGAATTTGTCCCTCTCCCTGCACAGGGACCTGCTTGGCCACAAACCAAGCAGAGCAATAGTGCCAGTACACTTTGCCCTTCCAGAAATGATAAAAACAACACAACTGAGAAGGCAGTTAGAGGAGGAGCTTGGCTGTGGGAGAAGAGGGATGGTGGTGCAAGATCCAGCCTCAGCAGGCAGGTGGCTGTCCTGAGGAGCAGGAAGGTTCAGGTGACCTAGGGAATGTGGATGGGTTGTGGCACGCGGCAGAGATCGCCCCAAAGCTCACTGAGGCTGATGGAAGTCATCTTCAAGGGGTTGTGGGCATCACCAGGTTGAGATGCAGGGGCAGTGGAGAGTATGAGACACATAAGCTTTCCGTTTGCCATTTTTGTCCATGCACAACAGTCACGTAAGCCTATTATTTTGAAGCCATTTTCCATACTGCAGCTATCTTCCTTGACCTCTAAAAGATCTGGCTGATCCTGATCTCGAGATGAAAGATTGCCACCTTACAGGCCGTGAACACCCATCCGTGAGAATAGGCTCTGAATTATTAATACAATCAATGACTACCTCTTTTCATCCTAGAAGAGGCACAAAGGAAAGCTACAGGGGCCCTGAAAGGGAGGGAGGGAGGATTCTCGGGCAAGGGGGGGAAGTCACCAGTGCAAACTGGTTTTCTTTGGGTGGAAACGCCTCCTGTGTCTGTTTTATTTTGGAGCAGGAACAATGGCACCATTCAGGAGGTGACAACCCAGCTGCATTGGTAGGGCTGATGGTGGCACTGAGAAACCCCTCGTGAGGACTGTGTGCCTGAGGAGGGACATCCTTCCTTCCAGCCCCTTTCATACTCGGTGCACTATGGGCTAAACCAAAATGGGGTTCCTAAGAGCTGAAGGATGGGGAACCATTGAGGAGAGGAAGGGCTGGGGAGCAGAGAGATGAGTTTATCTTTCCAGTGCCACAAAGCTACTGACATCTGCCCTGTGTCACCTGCCTGTGACCCCCAGGCGGGTGACAGAGCCTGTGTTTTGTGGCGTGTTTAAGCTCTGTACGGGGTTTCTTCACCATGGGGATGACATGGATGTCTCCAGACTGGAGCCCGACAATGAATCAGTGCGGGATGAAGTGCAGGGCAGTGCATTTACCGCCTGCAGCGTGGTAGCGTTCCCATTTCCTTGTGAATGCTGGAGGTGCTGTCAACATGTGCTGTTGGGTTTTTGTTCTGATCTTCACATTTGGCTTGGGCCTGACCTATCTATTTAGGCCATTTCAGTAGAATTGGTTCTTTTCTGCTCTTTTCCCTGTTGCGTTTGGGAGGAAGGTACCATGTTCCCACCCCATCATGGACCAAGGAAGAGGCACAACTCCCCAGTCCTGAGCCCCATGTAGAAAATGAAACCAACTGGAAACCAAAAATAAAATGCTATCTTCACTCTTTTTTTCAAGAGGTTAAAAAAAAGGCACTATTGTGCTAATAGAGCTATTCTTTCTGGGTAGATAATGCAAAGCATTGCCTCAGAGCTGGCCAAAATATGAGAGCCTTTTTTATCCCCTCGTTTTCATTAAAGTTCATATCAACATTGCAAATACGATAAGAAAAGAAGCGTACAGTTACAATTATGTAGTGCTTTGTGATCGCAAACAGATTCTGTAATCCCCACTCAGGGGGTTTTTGAGCTGAATTTAGCTTCGAGTATGAAGTTGAGCTCAGCCAAGACTGCTCTCCTACTTTGTATGATCCTCATCTGCGCTCTGGTCACACGAGAGGCCCATGGCAAGCCAAGCAAAATCTCACAGATGCATCAGCTGCCCTGGCTGGGGACCAACCTCCTTTGTCCTACGCAGCCATTTATTAGTATTCTCCTATCTATTACTTTTGAATTGATGCTTGCTTTAAGCACCAAAACCTGGTACTGGTTCAACTGCAGCCTGAGCAGTAAATGCACAGGGTAGGTACTGAGAAACACCAGAAGTCCTTTCTGTTGCTGGGTATTGCTGTGGAAAATATTTCAGCATTAGTTCAAGAGACTTTATAATTTCATCACATCAGGAGTTCACCGCTGCTGAAAAGCTGCTTGTGGGCACATCTCTTGAGAAAAATGGGAAGATCTGGCAAAGATAACATGGAAAAGGTTGTTGAGCTTCACATCTCTGATGAACCCATCAGTGGCTGCAGCCAAGGAGTCCTCCTCACCATGGCTAAGACCTGCTCATCGGTGTCCTCTCCCAAGTGGGGCCATGGCTCACGGGCAAAGGCAGGATCTTGAGTAGGTGGAAATATTCCTTCTCCCTTGCCTGTGCTTCTAAACTATCTGACCTCAAGGTATTTGCAGGAGGCAGAGGAGTAGTCCTTTGCATTCAGTGTGGCCATCCTATGTTTAAATTTAGGCATGAGTTGCAATACCTGCTGGAGTGGGGGCCTTAGTGTAACATTTATAGCAGAGTAACCCCTGTCACTTATATGGACTCAGTGGAGTGATGCAATCCACAGCAAACATTCAATTCAGTGCCAGGCTTCACACAGATAAAGCTATAGAGACAGGGAGATGGATAGGAGTCAAGTGCATCTGGGCTTCTAGGGAGCAACCCCAGCTGCTCGTGCCTTCCGCTGTCATTCCTCTTATGAGGAATTCATTCCTTTTGACTACATTTACAAGATGGAAAGAGCAAAAGATGTAAGGTCAGTGGCAAAAGGATGGTCCCTCAGCAAAAATAGCCCCTTGCTGTGGTACAGAGCTCTACCTCAACTTGCAGACAGCTGCTAGATTAGAGAATCATTTTCATATCATCGTATCTCCTACAGCAATCTGCAAAGAGCAGCTTAGGGAGGCATTTGGCTTTGATGTGAATTTAGGTTGCAGTTTGTGAAAGTGCTTCATTCCTAAAATACAGATGAGAGTACTGCAGAGACTAGCACATTAGAGGGAAGTCTGGCTTGAAGGTCCCTAAAATATCACCTGTCAAGCAGTTTGGAGAACCTAAGCATCCCCAGATAATTCAGTCCCATTAGGTGCCCTGTGCAAGACACCAGCCTGTACAGTCTTCAGTTCAGAGGGCTGAAAAGAGACTGTCGAAGAAAAATTAAATTCAATTGGAAAGGAATTTGGTTTTAACTTCAGTCTCTTCAGAGCTGATGACTTAAATCTAGAAATAAAGAGCAATGGAAGTCATAGCTCCAGAGAGCAAAGGAGCCCCATGGCATATTCTGCCATGTCCCCTCTCCAGGACTAGCCACCCTTCCCTTGCTGTTGCCGGTGGCTTCGCTTCAGTGCCTCTTCACCAGAGGAATACAAATTGGGCAGCACTGAAGCATATGGAGGAGAAGAATGCTCAGCTGTGAATTTCGGGGACGGGTATTATACAAACCCAGCCACCAGCACATCACCTTTTCAAAGGCTTCAAATCCGCTACAAATTGCTTCTGAATGACAATGGGAATTTCTCGCCCTTCACAGAGCCCCTCATATTAGCATCTTTATTGGAATAAACTAGCTAATTTCTCCTGTTGGAGGGCTGGTCTGGAGAATCCCTAATTCCAATTAGACGGATATTCATCAGCACCCTGATGCTTGCAGGGCAGCAGGGAATGCTGCTGTCTGGCCCGGCGAGTGGCTTGCCACCTGCCCAAGTCCAGATCAGAGACAAAGAGAAGGAGAGCACTGAGTCCCTGGGGCCAGCAGCAAAGCAGGACATTGCAGCGACTGAGGGGTCCTTTTAATCCTCAATTTGTTCTTTGTGACATTTGGTAATTCCCAGGCAGAGGGTGGGGAGGCTGAACCTGCACTTGCAGGAATAATGATAAATCTGTGCCCTTCACTATCCTTCAGGTCCCTGTATGACAAATATACCCACGGCTCAGCCAGGCTGACTGACTGCGGCTGGAGTGAAGCACTTAAGAGTAGAAGGAGGTACAGCCTGTCTGTCTATCCATCCTGAACAACTGTATGGCAGCTTGTCACTAGGTTCAGCATTTATCTTGTAAAACGGTTAATGGGATTTCTCCAAACCAAGTGCTGATGCCTTGCAGTTGGCAGTGTTGCAAAGATGAAATTACTTCTTTGTTGCTAACAATAGATTCCATAAAGAAAAAGAAAAAAAAAAACCCAAAGCAAAACTCCATAAATATAAATATCCCAAATCTAAAAGTTGATGATCTTGCAGGTAAGCAGAGCTCATTTCTCACTATGGATTGGAAATGTGAAGACTTGGGAGGGCTTTAACTAGATGCATGCTCCCTGGAGCAGGGCTTATGCGGGTGTTCACAGTGCAGCACTTGCCTGGCTCATAGCTGGGATGTCTCAGGACAGTCCCCACAGAAAACGCCAAGCTCTAGCCCTGGTACCAACCATGCTGTAGTAACTGCAGTGTTATCAGAGGGAGCAAGAACAATGGGCAATGTGCCTTCTTGCCTGTAGCAGGTATCATTCATCTCTGATCTCTTTGGCCAGAAGTGGTTCACATGTCAGCAGGACAGTATTTCCCTTTTTGTTTTACATTAAACTCTTGGATTTAATGCAGGGGGCACAGTTGTCCAGGGGCACTGAAGTCTCAGAGGTGTCACCTGAGGAGGGGACAGGTCTTTCGGATTTCATTCTCTTACAAGGTCAGACTCAGTGGAGGAATTCTGAAAACGTCTCATCTCTGTGCTGAACAAACACAGCCTGAAGGCAGAGTGGGCCTGGTTTTGACACCGTCTGTCTAATCCTCAGAACAGCCCAAGCCCCACAATGTGCGACATCAGAGGCAGAGCTGGAGACTTCAGAGTCGTTACAGTGCTCCTCCTCTCCCGTTGTGCTGTGCAAAGCAGCAAGCCCATGTCAGGTTGCTGTCTTCATGCTTCTCCCATTGATAAATACTGGCTCAGCCTCTGCCCGTGGTGTTGCCTGCGAGCAGCTCGCTGCCCTCCGTGCTGAGCACCATCCGGCCAGCACAACTGCCTCCTCTGGGGGTTAATGGAAACAGGAGATGGGCTGCCGAGATGCCAGTAAACAAGGCTCAGCTGCTGGGGGGAGAGGGTCAAAGGACAAAAATGAGGACAAGTCTGTACGCAGCCCCAGCCCCAGGATGGAAATTGCTGCTTGACGCTCCCTTCCTCCTGTCAAAGGTGTCATCTCCACTGTCTTTATTTGCACTTTATTGTATTAGAGGGTTTCTTCTTCCCTAGACGAATGGCTTGTGAAGGTTCTATGGATGTAAGTTGTCTTGGTCTGGGTTTTTTCTGAGAAGGCACAAGGGTTCCTGTGAGGAGGGGATTTGACCCAACACGTGCAGAGCAGTGTATGTTTGCCATCTATCACCCAAACCACAGGGCCATCTCCCTGCTTGGTGTGGTACACTGCACAGGCAGATAGAGGAGCCTAAAACATAGTGCTTGCATATTCTGTCATCATGAATGAGCCTTGCTATGGACTATCTAGGCTGGACAAATTATATTTGAGAACTACTTCACCAGTCACTGATAGGCAGCCACTGCTGGGGTGGGATGCAGGAGCCTCAATAACACTATAGGCTCTCCTACCTCTTGCAAGTGCTCCTATCCCAAGTATCAACCATCTTTCAGCAGCGCTCTGGTGATGGGATTAACGTGCATTAGGACTTTTTGTTCTCATCTCTCCCAGGGAGGATCAAATGCAGTGAAATATCTCATTTTGCTGGTTGCTTTCTGAAAAATGCGTGGTATGTGTTAATGTTAGAAAGGCAAGGTCAAAGGAGCAGGACCAAAGGACACAGGGGTGGAAAACCCCTTTTAGGACATGGAGTTTGGTCCGCGTTATTGTAGCCCTGTTTGCACTGTTTTAAAAGGAGTGCAGTTGTTTACCCTCAGCACATGTGCTGTGAGGCTGTTCCTGGGTCACAACTGTTTTCTGTGAAGAAACATGGAAGAAAAGCTGTCACTTGTCCTTCAACAAAAGGCCAAACCCTGTGCCAACTCAGCACGAGCTCTCTCCTGCACTGACAGGCATTATACAGAATTATATAATAATATACATTACTATAATTTATATTATAATAGTGGGTTGGATTTAAGGGATAAGTTCTTCCCTGTGAGGGTGCTGAGGCGCTGGCACAGGGTGCCCAGAGAAGCTGTGGCTGGCCCCTCCCCGGCCGCGGTCCAGGCCAGG
>NW_009918546.1:8254-37567 GCF_000696875.1 Nestor notabilis
GAAGGTGTGGTTGGGGGTTGGAACTGGATGAGCTTTAAGGTCTCTTCTGATCCAAACCATTCTATGATGCTATGATTACCCTTCTTGGGGAGGTTTTCACTCTACCCAAGGAACACAAGTTGTTGCTAATATTTATCCCAGAGTTTTACATTGGCTGGGGGGGGGGGGGGGGGGGGGACGTTGGGGTGTGTTAGGCTGGAGGAATGTGAACTTGAGTTTGAGCAGTGTTTCAGCAGAAATCAGCAGTGAATGGAGACTAGCTTGTTTTGACTAACTTGTTTTTGGAGTTTGCAGGAGACAGCTATGGGATGGTTTAGGAAGGATGTTGATACTATCATATCCAGCTGAAAGAAGCATTGCTGTGGGCAAGTTTAAACACCAAAAGCCATTTAGCCAGCATGAATATATAAAATACATTGCTACTGGAATCAGATACAGCTGTTAACTAAGCACTTTGATGGACAAAGGGTCCCATGTTACATCCCTACCAACTACCTCCTGCTCACTTGGATTCCCTACTGATCTGTGGCACCAGACTGCACAGAGCTTTAGGGGATGAAATGAAGGAGCTGGTGTTATTGTGGGGGTAGAATATAGTCCCCCCCAAAAAACCCTGAAGGCAGATGTGGCAATGAAGGGAAACTACTCACACCAGCATTTGTCAGGGCGCTGTGATTAGCAGCCATGGCTCTGCTTGTGGGAGATTTCCATTTACAAAGTTAATGAGGGAGCTGGGAATCAAAAGCTGGATTTTTCAGCTCTTAATTGTCAAGGTCATGTTGCATTTATGTTGGATTTTCCTGCTGTTGTGTTTCGATTTCATTACAGTTGTGTTTGTTAGGATATAGCTGGTACAAGCACAAATGAGCATTGAGACAATTCCCCTTGCAGAACACGTGTTCATGCATTGCTTGTTCAGAGCAGCATATTTCTGGAAGACAAGCAATTTTCTTCCCTTTGAAAGGACTTGAGGGAAAAAGGACCATCATTTCCAGGCAGAATTTTTTCTGAGGAGGATATTTTTGTGCCTGGCTAAGGAGAAATACAAAAAGGTCAAAGAAAATTGAAATCACATGCTAAGAACATTGCAGGGCAGGTGTTTTTCCTAAGCCAGAATTCAGTCTTTGGCAGGTATATCCCAGGATTTATGCTGCTCCTAACACTTCACCTGTTGCACCAGTACTGGAGGGTGAATGATTTCATTACCCTAGCAGCCTGGTTTCTCTGGACCCAACTCAATAACACTGCTTTAAACACATTTTTTGCAGCTAGAAGGAAGCCTCAGACAAGCGCTCCGGTCTGGCTGCTCATCGCTGCATTTCACTTGGCATGTAGGATGAGGAATGCACAGAATTTCCTTTTCCACCCGGTCAGATCCTCTGTCTTGAGCCTGGCCCAGCCCCAAGAGCACAACGGATGCAGCTGGAGAAGGGCAGGTCCAATCTTGCTGCTAAGCTCCAGTGACACTTAACCTCCTTTGCTGTGTGCTCAGCCAGCAGCTGGAGGTGGATGCTCATCAGTGGCTGAGCATCAGCTGCTGCCTGTTGAAATGGGTCGTTTGTGAAGGAAGAGGAGGTTATTTCCCAGGCTGGAGGAGATGATAGAGTCTAGGGCTCTTGTGGGAGGATAAGGGGGTGGCCTTGAAGCTGAATGATTTTGCATCTTGACTTCTCCATTGGTGTTGGTCTACTTCAGCAGGTAATGGAACTGTTGGTTTTCCCTTGAAAATAGCAGCCAGCACCCTTGTCCCAGTGTGAAAACTGACTGTGACTACCTGTAATTCCTTAGGGTCAGCAGTAGGTGGGAATCAATAGGGAGCTTTGAGCTATCAAATGATGAGACCAGTTAATCGCTTGTGTTGCTCCAGGAAAGGCATTATGGAGGAAGGTTAGCCCTTCGGGGCTCTGTGAGACAACAAGGCTTTCCCACAGGTCTGTTAGCTTGGCCTTGGTTGCAATGGGAGCTGTAAACATAGGATCAGATTCTGTCTTATCTCATCCCTAAAAATTATTTTTCTTGGCCTGGGATGGAGCACTAACTGGCTTCTTTCCTAAAGCAGCTGTACAGCAAAGATGGGATTGAATGAACCTCTTTCCCTTGAGCTTAGGAACAACTCAAGATGGGTAGAAAACTGCTATTGCATCACTGATACAGAAATAACTATAATTCACACCATGTACAAAGATACCACAGTCTGATTGCTAACAGCAATAGCTGTACTGATCAGAACTATCTTTATTGCATCAGGAAAACAGGTTTTATCCCAAGGATGTGCTAAGAAATGAAGAAGAGGGTTTGGGTTTGTTTGTTTTTTCTTTTTTCTTGGGTGGAATCACCCCAGCAAACAGTGTAAAATTGCTGGAAGAAATTCAGGCTTCAAATGGCATTAGAAAATACTCCTTTTCCTCACCAGACAATAGATTTCCTTTACTGGAAGAGCAATGCCTTGAAAACAGCCTGTAATGAAATTTGGTGTTTAATTAGTCTTTATTTATGTATTTAATTTTGCTGGAATGGTTAAAGACTACTCAGGTTGAGGGATTTTTTTCTTTTTCTTCTGTCTATTTCCTAATCTTAGAACTTTTAGGATTGTCAAATGTTCTTTCTGGTTTCACTAGGAGGTCTTGGCTGGGTAGAGGCAGGTTTGCCTAATAATGTTTATTAACTTAATCAAAATATTAACAAAGGCCTCTTTTAAACAAAGTGCTGGCCAGGTACTGGAGTGAAATAACTGTTAACAAAACCTACTACTTTAAACTAAAAGGGACCTTTCCTCAATCATTCAAGCTTTTTGTTCCTAATGGTTACCTTATTTTGCTATTCGGTAACCATATAGAGCTCAATCCTCACTTGAATTTCTCACATCAAAAAACAGAGAAATCAGAAGTAATTTCTTCAGAGGAGTTTTTTGGGGTTCTCTCTGTAGTGAAAAGGAATCTAATGTTAATTCTCCTGCATATCACTGTCTCTGGCCTCTTGGCCAATTAGGTTGGGTTAGATTTAGTTTAACCCAATGCAACCATCAGGTCATGGTGAGTCTGGAAACAAGTTTTCCTCTTTTTTAAAACTGAACTATTTTGTTCTTGTGTCTCCCCTCCCAGTTGCTACAAAGCAAAGGCTTTCAGTTGTCTTTTCTGCAGAGAGATCTGCAGCAGCATGCAGAACAAGTGCTGTGCTAATGAAATCCTGCCTTGGTTTAATCTAAGCACGGATTTCGGTTAAACTCTGTTTGTCCAGTGACTCCCCCCAGCACAGATGTGCCCTGAGGATGGATCAGGCTATGGGAAAGTCCTGGAGAGACTGAGTCTGGAGCCTGAACCCAGGATCTCAGTGCTGGTGTTACCCCCAGCTCCTGATGATGGGGATAGAGCTGAGGAGAAAATGTTTCTGTATCACCAGGAATCATAGAATGATTTGAGTTAGAAAGGACCTTAAGATCATCCAGTTCCAGCCCCCTGCCGTGGGCAGGGATGCTTCACACTAGACTATGTCGCCCAAGGCTCTGTCCAACCTGGCCTTGAACACTGCCAGGGTTGGAGCATTCACAACTTCCTTGGGCAACCTGCTCCAGTGCCTCATCACCCTCACTGTGAAGAACTTCTTCCTTGTATCTAACCTGAACTTCCCCTTTTAAGGTTAAACCCATTCCCCCTTGTCCTATCACTACAGTCCCTAGTGAAGAGTCCCTCTCTAGCATCCCTGTAGGCCCCCTTCAGATAGCTTTGTAATGTGAACAGCCACCACAGCGATGCCTTGTCACCCTTCTTGCCATGCTGAGGATGCTGAGCAGGTGATGGGGAGGAGGAAGAGTGCTGCCCATTGGGCTGCCATCCCACTGCTTGGAGAGCATCCCGAGCAGCTCACACAGGTTGAGTGTGCTGTACCACCTCACCTGCAGCAGGCAGGTAACAGCACAGCCCCACCGCACCAGTGCATAGCGTGGAAAAGTCCCTCCTGGACTCTGAAGCACATTACAATGCTACAGGATGTACAGAATGGACAGCATTTGAAGTGTTTCCTTATAGGATAATCAGAGGAAGTCATTGTATTAAATATCCATTTGTGTCATTAGCCTTTTATTTGGTGCTTTGTCCAGACATCCTGTTTGCTTCCCCTTTGAAGTAATGAATATATTTCCTATGTGCTGGGTCCAATCCAAAGCTCCTGTGTAAAAGCAAAGCACTGAACTGAGATCAGGCACGTACTCAGTGTGGAAGGACATCTCCAGTCTCACCTTGCGTGAGGAGTTTTGGGATAAATCTAGAGTAGCGTTTATTGGTTGCACTTAAACTCACCCTCCTTGGGCTACCCTGGCACAAGGTTATGGCTACCTGCTCCCTGTGGTACAGGGGAGAAGTTTCTGGTGATTGAGACCTTGTGCTATTGTGGTGGGTCATTGCAGCAACATCACTGTGTCATCCTGGCTGGTTCAGAGATCTGGTCCAGCTCCAAGGGTGCACAGAGCAAATGCTGAACTGTAATTCTGTATATTAGGAGGATTCAGGTGCAAAAACTGCTCCACGTCCCTCTCCCTTCCTCATTCCAGTTCTCCCTGAGGAAGCTCCCACTGCCTTTCATGCAGGAAGGGTCATCCTCGGGGGTTGAAGCTGGGATCTCTATAGGTAGCAGCAAAACCCAATGTTTCTAAATATGTATCTGGGAAAAGAGATGGAGGTTTTGTACACGAGGCCTGGAGGTGGAGGCATGACAAACACTAATAAATAGATTATAGCCACATCCAAGGTACATGTGAAATACCATGAGGAATGCTGTGCCAGCATGTGGGATCCTGCCCCAGAAAGTAACTGGAGGAGGCGCATAAGCCCTTTGAGTCTCTCTTCACCCTTGACTGAGGTGGGAAGGTAAGAGGGAGGGTAACCAACTCTTTGTGACTGTCAAGCAAGTGCTAGCCTCTTTTGCTGCCAGGTTGGGAAGGGTTAATTGGGGCAGCACAGCCCCTAAGGACCGGGACTGTTGTTCTATGCAGATTGGCTTGTTCTTGTTTCTTCTATTGATCGCAATCACTCAGAGCTGTGCCTGTAACAAACTGCCTTAAATCATTGCAATCATAATAAGCACACCTTGGTGAATAATGCATGAGATGTCCGTAAGCCTATATTCATTAGAAGGAAGGTGCATATAGAGCGTGGTAACCATCTGGGCTTGAGTGGGGGCTTGGCTGGTTGGACTGAGATGCGGTAGCTGCTAGGGACCAGCCCTGAACTGAGCTGGGTTTCAGGAAGGCTCCCCAGCCCTTCAAGATGCTGGAAATAGAGACAGGCTCCTTTTCATGTTCATGAATTTTGCAGGAGATATTTAAAATGCCTCCAAGGTTCACAGCATAATACAGGTTGGGTGGAAGTGGGCTTGTGGCAAGTCTCCAAATAGCATAATAGCAAGGCATCACAATTAATAGTATTTAATATATCTCAATGACAACAGAACACATCGTGGGTAACAAGTTTTGCTGTGAAAGCCTCATAGCCAAGTTAATGGTCTGGATATTAGAAGCTTTTGTTTTAAAATGCAAATTAAAAATGCTTAGTTTTCTGTTTGTCTTGAGGAGCAAAGTGGTGTTAAAGTGTGGAGCTGCTTTAAGGCAGCTTTGCTCTGGCTAGGGTTTGGTGTAGTCTTTGGCCAGACCCCACGGCAGGGCAGGCCCAGGTGCTGTGGTATTCATTAGAAGGTTTCTAGGGCAAATTGCAGGGAAAATTAACTAGGCAGTAATTTCCACCTCCCTTTCATCCTAGGGAGATGATGATGATGTTGTTAAATGTCAATGATAAGGACAGTTTGGCTTTTGTATGGTTAGAAGAGATGGAGGAGGCAGAAACATTCCTGGTTGTATCAGGCAGCTGTGGATGGTGATGGGTCATTTCACTCCATTATGGTTTCTGGCAAGTGAGTATTAAAAGGGGTGTGAGGGCATCGTTTCTCAGCAATGACTTCATTTGGCTGTCTAAACAAACAGCCGCTCCTCACCAGGTGCAAAGGGCCTTGTATCTGTGTTTTTTTTCCTCCATGAAATACCTAAAGTGAAAATAGCACCAGTGGATTGTTTCTGCTCGACAGCCCTGGTGGTCTCTACCTCCTGCAAAACAGCAGTGATATGAACCAAGGCAGGGAAAACTCACTCGTGCGTGCCCAGCCCCAATGGGGTGCCTTCATGGCCAGATGGCTGGGTTCAAAAGCCCAGACCCCCAAACTCGCAGACCTTCTGTTCACACTGGTTGGCTCTAGGATGTCTGTATCCAATGTGCAGGTCTGCTGAGTGGTACCCACAGTGGGCTGAGTAAGGTCTGAGCTTGCACAGGGCATGAAGGTCTCACAGGAGCAGTTGCTAAGCCCCTGGAGGTATGTGCTGGAGGGAGGACTAAGCCTCTGGTGTGCTTGATCTATATGAGATTGACTGGCTTCTCCTAAAACACAAGTGTGGGAACTGATCTTGTGGATGGTGGCTGAGTCTGGCCTTGAGCACGGGTGAAGAGTCAAATGTGGTTGGTAACTCAGTTATGCAGCCCAATTCTAGCTGTCCTCCTGCACCCCATGCTTCACTGGTGAAGCTAACCCTCATCATGCATCAGTCATCAGTGACCCCACTTTTCTTGGAGTCTGGAAGCAGAAAACTTGGAAGCAATGGGAAGTCTACTGTCCCTGGAAGGAGCTGTCTGTCCTCTTTGAGGTCAGCTGGTTTACAACATCACAGGTCCGCTTTTTTCTGAACCAAACGAGAGCATTTTATGGATGTAAACAACTTAAACTTACTTCAGATCACTAAGCAGGCCACATCAGAGATAAATTTAAAACCCCAACTCTCCTGTTAGCAGCCACATCTTAAACTTTCATTAAACTGCTCTACCTTCATCTCTAAAGCTGTATTTTTGTCCCTGGTGCTCTTTCTGGAAGGCTATTGCAGAAAATGGTGGTTACAGTTAGATATAAGGAAGAATAGTAAAACTTTTCCTCTCTAAAAATATATTACCAAGTGTCAAGTTGAGTCTTATCTTCAGAAACAGTCTGAAGAGCTTGAGATTATTTTTTAGGTCCTGGGATTTTTCCAGAATCAATTCTTTTTGCTTCTTTCTCGTGTAATTAAAGAAATAAATCCCCCAGCAGCTCAGCGCCACATAAAGTGATGATCCTAGATATTTTATACTTAAACTGTATTTTTTCTCTACTTTTAGCTGCATCATCTGTCACAGAGAGAAGCAGAATGACGACGAGAGAAAGGGTCAGTAAATTTTAAGCTGGTCTACTTAGGCTGGAGAAGAAAGATCAGCAAAACCAAGAGAAAGCAAATAAATGGGGCGATGTTTCCCAGCCTGCCTTTGCCTTCACACTGCACTGCCTCGGATGCTTCTTGCCTTTGCAATGCTCATAAGAGATGTGGCAATCTGTAGCCATGAAACTACCAGTCTGAAGCTACCAAGGACCCCTGGAAGTGGAGCCCCAGTATGGGCATCCTACACATGAGCATGGGCTGTGCGTGGTGCGTAATGCCCCTGTGCTGGCCTGGCTGCTCAGGGCAGCAGCTTCACCCCACAAATGGGGGTTAGAGCCCATCAGACTTGCTTTCTTCAGTAACCTGAGCTGGGATTTGAGCTGAGGCCTCCAAAGGTGAAAGGCCAATACGCCTGCCTCCCTCCCTGCCACCGAGCCCCTTCTGCTTTGTTGAGGCGACACACTAACTTGGGGAAATCACTCCTGCGACCCATAAATACTGAATTAAATGAGGGAGCCCTGCTCTGTGCGCAGGGATAATGTGCTGGCTGCTGGGCTGTTTGCTTGGTGACATTCAGCAAACAGGCTGCAAAGAAAGCTCAGCAAGATCCTGGACAAAAGGAGAGGACAATCAACTCCCTGGGTTCAATTATGGTGTGGAATTTAATCCCAGTAGGTTTGGTAGGGCTTCCCCCCAGGCAAAACCCATCTCACCAGTCGGTTTCTCTGAGGTCTTGGGACAGCATGCGGAGGTATTAGGCTTATAAAGGGTTTCTTATTCACAGAAAGCCCTGTAGATACCACAGAAGCTTGTACAGATTACTTCTGGGTGAGGCCATAATGTTGGAAGTGAAAGGGGCTGGGATGCTCTTGCATCCCTGGGAAATCCAGGCTGCAAAGAAGAGAGGGATGGTTAAAGCTCATAAATAGTTCTCAACTAATGAAATTGCTGGGTGGGGAAAAGGGGAAAATAGCTCCTTTTTAAAGCAGATGAGGCAAACATGCCTCCCAACATATTTTCTGCTCATAAAACTCAGTCTGGGTTTCTAGGTAACTAGTGGAGATACCCCAGGGAGAAGTTTCTAAGGGTTTCCCACAGCTGCTGGATTTGAATAACCAAATGGAAGTGCTAGATACCAACTTTATCTGGTGCAGAGTGTGGCTAACCCCATCCCACCTTTTCTGAGGCTCACTTGTGTATGAAGCAAACCTGAAAGCCTGGGGGTCCCTTATATTGGGAGATCCACTGTCGGTAGCCAGCATACGTCAAGCACAAGACTAAGAGACTATAATTATATGATCCAGTCTGACCTCCTGGCTAGCTCTGCTTAAATTCCAGTTTTGTTCTCTGAGTGTTGCCCTGGGCTCCTGGGACTGCCCATCCTCTCGCAGAGCCATCCCCGTTGGATGATTTGTTCACCTGCTGGATGGGGATTCAGAGCCTTTATAAGGCACCAACCATGCTCTGTTTGTTTCTTTAGTTTCATTTCTAAACATTTTAATTTCTAAGCAGCAGTTACTTTCTGGAGCTCTGGCTCCTCTGGAACTTCTGGCTCCTCTCTGCTGGTCTCAGGCTCCTCTTCAGTTCTGCCTATAGCCTTGCTGTGCTTTGTAATAAGATAGTGAGACAGATTAGTTATCAAAGGCGCAGAGAGGTTCGGATGTTGGAATGGATATTTTTCCCTTACTGGCCTTGCTTTGCCTGCAGGACCAGGCTGTGCCCGCAAACAGTGCGGGGATAAGCAAGGGAAAAGGCTCCTTCTTCCTTCCATTGTGAGGGATGGAGCTGGGAGTGACCAGTGGTCCTGTTAAAATTACTTTGGATATTTTTCCCTGCCTCTTCCAGATAGATTTATCCTCATTAGTATTGCACTGGAAATAAGCATTCTGGTCCCAGCTAAATCTTGATGTGAGCAGAGGCATTATGGTGAACTCAAACTGCATGAACATTTGGTTTACATGGGGCTTTTCTCCTTACTGGCTCCCCATCTTTAATAGGATTCAGACCAGTTAATCCAGTGTGTGAATGATTATCTGGTACAGTGCTGCAGACCAAATCAGGATAGAGTTCTTGCCAGTCATAAACCGAATCTCAAGTTCACGGAAGCCTCAAATAGCAAAGTGAGAAATCCAGGTGGGTTAAATGCATTAGTTCTGTTCTGTGCACAAGAACAAATTAAATCTAGGTAAGAAACTTTACTTGTTAGTCACTGCTGTTAAAAAGCAGCTATAGAGAAAGTAAACAGCCAGCTAATCATCCCTGTCATGCTCAGGATGGGGAAGGTGCAGACAGTTCTCCTGTTTGCAGCCAGTGCTGTAGTGAGCAGGCAGGGATGCTGAAGGGACAAATGGCACAGGGATCACATACCATTATGATTGGATTTAATATTACTCATATGCCCATGTAAACTGGTTGGTCACATACATGAAGGTGCAGGGCAGTGCCTGTATCCTTCCCCTCACGAGGAAGAAGGTGAGCTGCTGATGTGTGTGGAAAGGGTAAGTTCAGAGGAAGGAAACAGCATGTGCCTGCTTCCAGAGAGCCAAGCCTGAACAAGCAGGACAGCTGGGTACGGCTCTGGTGAAACCTGGAGGTAAGTGCATTAAAAGGGGGTGTTTTTCTGCAGATGCAGGGGTCAGGTGTGACTGAAAAGACTGAGAAAACTCTCAGCAACTCAGGATTGATGAACACAGGCTGCCAGTCTCCGCAAACACAAGAGCAGCTCATGTTTGCAGAGCAGAAGGAGCTGTAAATGAAACACAGCAAATTGCGGCTGACAAGTGGAGAGACGAGATTGTTTGATTAATCCAAGTCTGGAAAAGATTGTCTGGCAAACTAATTTCAGACTAACCTTGTCAAGCCTGGGACTAGCCAGTCCCTGTTGCTGGCAGAGATGTTGGGCAATCCTACCAGTTGCTCTTGCCTTTGCAATGAGCCATTTGCTGTAGCTGTTTTCCTGGGTCTTGCTCATGGTTGTTTTACCCTAATGGCCAATTTCTGCTTCCTGATATGGCTGTTCTTGCCCCTGCCATGTCAGGCTGGCCTTCGTTGTTCAGGTCAGCCTGTCTGTGTCCCCTCACAAAGCCAGTGGGTTTGCAGGATGGTCCAGTGTGACTGAGCCATTCTCTATCCTTGCCCTTGCTTTGATACACCTGCCCTGCCTCTAGTTTCTTGACTCTTGGCATGTCTGAGCATCTCTTTAGCACAGGGTTGCGGTTTAGTACAATCCCAGATTTCTCTGTTTCCTGCTATCTGCTCCAAAACCAGTTCTGGTTGGGCTATAACCACTTGGGCTAAATGCATCATTTTCTTGCTCGAATGACAGTTTGAAGCCCACAGGAGCTGCTAATGTCTGTTCAGGTATTTAGCAGAGGCTGACTTGTGTTCCGCACATCCCTCCTGCCCTGAAGCCGTTGTTTAATCTTCATATCTATTTTATTCCCCTCCACTAGACACTCATTGGGAGGACAGATATAAATTAAAAGCAAATTATGCAACCTGATATCATCAGTCAACAGACACCTATCTCTGCCCACATACCCCAAATAAATGAAACCATCATCAGATCTGACTACAGACTATGGAAGAGCTGAGGGGGAGGTGTGAAGGTCAAAACACTCATACACTGTATTCATAACGCATTTGGGCAGGTTTTGAGTAGTGCTGCATCAAGCAACTGCCTTTCCCTTTGTGGTCATGCTTGGGAATGTTGGCAGCTTCAGGTGGCAGCTATTGGACCAAAAAGCAGAAGCAGTGGCATGAAATTCCCTTTGGAGGAAACACAGCTCATGAGCATTTGTCTGCTGCACCAAGTACCTGATGCAGTAGGGATCTGCTTCCTGTCACAGGGAATATTCTCTCCTGTAGTCAACTGCTGCAGGTGCACAGACCTTTGGGGAGTGCTGACAGCCAGGCGAGTTGGCCTGGATGATGGGATGCAGGATATACATTCTTCCCTTATTGCGGGAAGAGGGTGCACGATGCTGCTTTTCTTTGCACTGACACCAAGTATGTAACCCTCCTGCTCCCCAGGAGCTCAGCTGGAAACCAGAGTTGGCTGCATTGCATTCCCAACCACCTTTGATCTGGTGTCTTTGGACCCATCCAACACTCTGCACTCCAGCCTCCTTCTCCTCCTCCCAGCTGCAGTTCACCATCCCCTGTGTAAACGTGGCTCCATTGCAAAGCTTGAAAAGACTCCAGCCACTGAAACCCAAGTGTTGGGGCTGTGCTGCAACCTGCTGGGTGCTGTTTATTGCCACTAAAGCCCTCTCATTGCAGGAGCTGGTGAGGCAGTGCCAACCGAAGGGCTCTTCTGCAGGCTCCTGTTCCATTGGAGGTGGCTGAGTGCAGCAGTTATTCTCTCCCACTTTCTTCCACACAAGGATTTTGTGTCTCGGGATGAGATGCAGGTGTGGACACTCAGTGTGTGCCAAAGCTTGCATGAGAGCCCATGTACCCCCTTGTCTCTGCCCCTCTTTTCCTTGCAGATGTTGTGTTAGTCCCATACCCTGACCGAAGGGATGCTCCAGCTGGTATCCATAAAAGATCTCTATATTATGCTTCTGTTGTATTCTTCAAAGAGCTGAGGAGTTAAGTTTTCCTCTGAAAACCCACTGTTCCTCTGGAGAAGAGTGCAGCCGTGCGTGTCCTGAAGCTGAATGTGCTCTCATAGTGGAAGGTGAGGCATAAAATTAGGCAACTGGGGGAGCTGATGGAAGATGAGAGCGAATTCAGAGTTTCAGCTTGAGGGTCCCATGGAACAGAGACCTTGAAACAGGCATCCTTGGGCTGGGGCTTAGTAGTATGTCCCATTTCTGGACACGGTGTTGCCTTCCTCACATTTGCTTCTATGGCTGTGCAATAGAAGCAGGAGGGTATTTCTTCTGCTTGGTTGAGAAGAGCATCCAACCTTCTGTCTCCTTCATGTGGCTGAGGAGTGCTGATGGATGCAGTGGGTGGGAAATGCCCAGATTCTATTTAAATCACCAGATTCCCTGCTCTTGGTGACATCCAGATAACATTGCAGCAGCTGTCCATGCAGCTTTGAGGCACCCTCTGTCCAGAGCTCAAACCAAGCTGTTGCATTTCAGGTTGGCTGGAAAACTTCTCCAGTGACAAGCTCAGACACAAACAAGGCTTGAAGGATATTACTGCATTTCCCAAGAGCTCCCAGCTTTTGAAATGTTTTTTCCCCTTGTAATAGGAGTTCTGAAGATGAAGCCAGACAGAAGATCAGTATCTTGAACCCTATCATGAGGACTTCTTTTGGGAAAAGGCATCTGTGTAAGGAATTGTCATGGGCGCATGAATGAAGTGTTCAAAATCAGCAGAGGGGCAGAGCGTACGGGGGAAGGTGTGTCTCTGGGTGTGCTGAAAGGAAATGTTATCTCCAAACTGCTCATTAAAACTTCATTTTAATGTCCTGATTCAGATCCTGTTTATCCCAGTGCAACCAGAAGCAGCTCCCCATAGGCAAAGCCCGTGCCTGGCAGTACCAGCCAGAGTGGTTGCAGCAGGAGGAACGTGAGAGCGGAGTCAAGCCTCACGTCTCTGATTTAATACTGTTTTAGTGCCCACAGTGGTTTTACCTCGACCTCAAGAAAAGCCCTATTTGAGAGACTTTCTCTGTCAATACTAAATATAAACCCCAAATGCGGACTCTTTGGTCTTTGACCATCAGCCTGTCACTCTTGGGTCTGCTGTTCTTGAGATGCTGTAATGCTGCATTAGCACATTTTGAGCAGTCATTCAAAGGCTGTTCAAAACCCTCATCTAATAAGCTAGTAGCAAAGCAGCTTCCAGAGCTGTACTCTATTCCAGCAACTCCCTTTGCCAGCTAGAAATTACACTATTTTCCAATTTCATTACCTCTGTTTTTTATTATAGCATCATTAGAGTGAGAAAGCTGGAAAGGAAGCGGGGATTGTATAATGCAGGAAATAGTGAATTAATACCTCTACCGTATGATGGAATGGTGCAGAGCCGTGACAGTGTCAGGAAAATATAGAGCAAATAAAGGTTGTGCTGGCTGGGTGAGGACGAGACTCCACTTGCTCTGAGGAGTGTTAACTTGCAAAAAGAATTATTCCTCAGCAATGCAAGATCTGCATTTTATTTTCACATGCACATGTGCTTGCTGGTGCATAAAGCCATCACAGGGATATGGAATACTGAGGGGAAAAAAGCTTTTATGGCACATAGATGGGCTTTAGCACATCAGCCAAAGAAAGCTGATTTATTGCCTGAGAAATCATGTCGGGGCATTTGAAGGAAGGAGCTACGCATGATAACAAAGAATTGTCTATTCCTTACCATGTGGCTCTCCAGTGCGAAATCCTGGGTAGTGTTTATTAGCTCTTGAGCATTTATAACTACTGGTTTCAGTGGGCTGGGGTCTGAATAGGAAAGTGCAGCTCATGACAGCCAGGAATGTGGAGGGGTTTGTCTTTTCTCTTATTCTGAAAGGGTAGGCAGCACTAAATAGTGAGAACCACCCTGGATTTAACGTTTTCTTCTTTTTTCTTCCCCACCTCCCACTTTTCAAATAGCATCTATATTTTCAGGCTCACTGACCTTACACTGACAGACACAAATCAGACAATAACCCACTATTTACCTGAAATTTCTGTTGGAGCATGGAGGTTCAGTTGGTACAATACATGGACATGGTATTGCATATAGTTTCTGCAGATGCTCAGATAAAAGCTTGTGTAAAATGCATCCCTTAAACCCCATTTTGTTTTAATAACACCAGAGGTAATTAAATACAGTTATGTATCCTTTTTATTCTGACACTGTCTTTTGAGAAGTTAAAAGTGATGAGTTAGGGTAGACAACTCCACAGTAGAAATAATATGTGGTATGTATCTGTCGTGCAGTTGTCAGACCTCAACAAATGTGCTTTTAATAACAGGTTGTTATTCAGTTTGCTGAGTTGCAAATAGATGCAGGTTTTAGAAACAACTTCTTATTTCTACCTCTTCTGAGCATTTCAAATGCCTGACAGTGCCACAATAAAGATGCCTCTTAGCTGAGCCAGTGTCTTCAAAGGAGCTGCAGGCAAACTGATAATGAAGGGGAAAACACAAGTATGGGTTGGGAAGCGTCGGTGGGCAAGGAGCTGTGAATTTTAAAGTGTAAAATCCAGATTATACATTTCTAGAGCCTCTTGAAGCTTTAAACTCTTTACAGCCTGTTGAGAGCAGAATGATCTCTGACTTCCTGCGAAGAGGCCAGTGCTGGGGTGGAGAGATGCAGCTGCTTCACCGGCATGGAGCAGCTGGGCATGGCTGAAAGGGATGGGAAGAAGCATCTTGCATCACCTGAGGATGCAAGGATGAGGTGTGAGGGAGCTGGTCACGGTGGCCTAACCTATGATGAGCCCTTGGAAAAGCAACAGATCTTGGGCATGTTCCTGCAGTGGCTGCAGGGATCAGTGAGACAGGCAACCCCCAGCAATGCTTTGAAGGTCCAAGAGTTATATAGGAAAATGATAGGATGTGAAATAAAATACTAGGAAATCGATGGAAAACATACATTTATTGAGATGTAACAGGCAATTGCACGGCTGTTAAACAGCTATAACTATGTATTAAATAATCAGTTCAGCTGGTATTTATTTAATATAATCGCAGCCTGTTAAACCTGAATTAAGTAGAGAGTTAAGTGTCTCTGGGACACACAGCTGAAAATGGTGCCAGGAACATTTTATGTTGCCTGAAACCCTTTGTGGAAAACTCCCACAAACACAGACTTTGCAAAACTGTCCTTTGCTTGACAGGGGAAAGCACAGGAAGAGGTTTTAGTTTTGACCTGAACTGTAGCAGAGTTATCTACCTACTTTTACCTAGACCGAGACTTAATCTAGGTGCATAATTTGTGTACATCAAAAATACTCGACTGGCTTCTTGGAACTGTTCCTTTACACATTTTTCTCTGGTTTATTTTGTTTTACTAGCACATCTTTGCTCCCCTGATTGCCTGATACTTACGCAGTTATTCACACCAGCACAAAGCGAGTCCAAAGTAAATGTAAAACGCTGCTAAATCAACACGGAATTTGCTCTGACCTGGCTGGGCTTACAAGTGGGAGGCGTGAATAAGGAGCGACTCTCACACTGGAAATGTGAGGTCAGAAGACCCAAGGGGACATAGAGTTTTCAACTCCCAGCAGCTTCTCATTTTCTTTCTACCAGCTTATGGAGGTTTGTGCCCTGGCTCATGGGCATGGACCATCAATATGGTTTACTCTGTGTGTGTTCAAGTGCTGCTCTGAAGGCTACTGGTGCCAAACCCCTCAGAGCAAGCATACACTAATACATGGGCTGAAACTGTTACTTGGTGAAATCACTGCCATGAGTTCTGGGTTTGGGTCAAAGTATTTCCATTTTCGCTTCCTTTATGCCTCTTCTTTCTCCTTTTTAGTAACAAATGAAACCAAGCAAAGACTCTTGTCTTTCAAAATAAATATCCAGACTGAATGCCATATAAACGGCATATGGTGTGCATTATAATTTATTTTCATGAGAGCTTGCAAAGGAAAACTGCTGAAGTCGGGGCAGACCCTCACTCACCGGCCCTCAATGCCAGCTGCCTGCGGTATTTCACATGCAGGTTATTTGTTTCTTTCACTGGACTCTGTGTCTTCCCCCAGTTTCCTGAGTGTCATTTCACCATTCCCAGGGTGTGGGAGTGCTGTAGAGAGCTGATGGCAATTTATTCTCCCTACAGAGATAATTCCACGGATAGTGGTACATACGAGTGGAGAGGAGGGAAGTGAACCCATGCGGGGTGTGATCCTGCCTCCCGTCTCGCAGCGGGGACAGAAACAAGCCGGGATTGCGCTAAGCAGGCAGATCCCAGTTCCTGTGGAACCTGAATGTCTCTGTACAATGATCTGCAATCCCCATTCCCCTCCCTCAGACTAATTATCCCATGTTTAACACCCAGACAAAACCCGGCTGCACCTGCACTGCCTTGGGAAGCACAATGGTGAGGCAGGCAACAAAGCGGCATGGCAGGGACCACGGGGGGCTGAAAGCCCTGCCATCCCTTGCAAGCACTACTTTCAAAAAGGATGATAGAAAAGGGGAGAAAAAAATAAAAAAGAGGAGGAGGAGATTCACTCACTTGGACTTTTTCACTATTGGAGAGAATGGGTCAAAGCCCCACAAAAGCAGCTTAATAAAGAGGAGAGGGAGAACAAGGCGAGAGGGGAAGTGCAGGGCAGGCTGAAAGGAAGAAGGGCTTTCCAGGTTATATTGTCCCCTTCGCCCTCCAGAGATCCTCAGTCAATGTCTCAAAAGCCTTCGATGACATCAAGTTGATTGGTTTTGCCGCAGCCGTTAAAAGTAGCTGCTGGAGAATCAATGAGGCATCTTCCACGTAGGACCCACTTGTTAGGAGGACAAAACGAGCCTCATTCATGGGCACTACAAAGGGGCGAGCTCTGCTTTGATGTGGTGATGGATGGCTCCTTCACCTGTTTCTTTCCTTGGGAAGAACTGTACGATGCGTTTTCATCTGGCTCCCTGGCCAAGTTCTAACTAGAAATAGCTGCAGTTCAGCAACAGGTGAAACTATTCATTTCTGAAACAACACCAAAAAGCCTTTAACAAAAATGTAAATAATTTTCTACCTTCCATTCAAGAAGGGTAGACTTACTGCTTCCAGGCCCATACACATATGGAAGGAAACCTTATGTAGAACCTGCGTTTGTGTGGCTGTTGTGGATGACAATTTGGGTCTCTTTTAGGACATAACTTTTAGAAGATGCTGCTGTGTAGTGGTTAAATCTCCTGATTGTGTGACAGATGAGGTGTGCTACAGGGGGGAGACCAGATATGGGAATGTTAAATGACTTTCCTGAGATTGCTGAAAGAGTAAGTGTTGAGGATGGCTGTAGATCTCAGGAGATTCTTACTTCCAGGCCAGTTGGCCATATCTTTAGTCATCTCTTCATTATTTGTACGAAAGACAAAAAGCACAGCCCATGAAGCCCAGTTGAGATCAGAGGTCTGTTGTACAAGGTGCTGTGTTTCTCCTTGCCCGAGTTAGCACTCCCTGCTCCTCAGTTTGGTGAAAAATTCCTAAGAGACATCTTACTGGAGAGAGTCTGTTCCCTGTAAATGAACTCTCTGACTTAATGATTCACCATTGTTTCTGTTTAGAAGGCCTGGGACACCCTGAGCACACCCACATCACCTTCACAACATCCCCAGGTACACCAAGGCGTCACAGCCTGACCAGTCACAGGGTGATGCACATGTTGGTGGGATGTCTGGCATCTGGGACTGCAGGACAACCGGGCAATTAGGAGGTTGCTCATGAAAGCAGTAGTAACAGTCATTACAGGCTCCAGGCATAGCATGGTTGATCTCAAAACATGAGCAGAATACATTCAGGCTTAAATAGGAGAGTGATTAGATGGTCGGTCCCGACAAGAATCCCTAGGAGTCTAATACGCTGGACAGAAATTAGTATCATCAGTTCAAACACCTCGAAAATTGGAAGTAAATTACTTCAGACACTTGAGACAGATGGTGTCCACGCACCAGGCAGGGATAGAAAGCCCATCTCTCAGGGCAACGCTGGTTCCTCCCTCTCCTGTGAGCCGGATATCAGCAGAGACATGGTGGGACTATTGTTGGTGCTGATATGAATTCTTTGGATTTCTTGGAATAGCAGACAGGAGAAGGGGAAAATAAAGTGATTTTTGCCTGGAAATGGCTGACTTTTCTGGAAGTACTGCTTCAGTTTCATCCAGAACATGAGCAGCAGAGAGAAAAACTAGTTCACCAACCCAGTTTCCTGCTGGATCCTCCTACAGTGATACAAACGTGGCTGGAAAATGTCTGTACTGTTTGTCACTTTGAAGTCAAATGTGCACCGGTTAATTTCAGAAACATGGGAGAAGAAATGCTTTCTGGCTGGCTTTGAGTTGCTAGGTCATCTGACAAATTTCCCTTTCCCTGTTCCCCTGCTTTTATATACACATGGAAATGCAGACATGGATATTTTAATGTATATATTAAACTAGACCAAACGTTGGTGTGCTGTTTGGAGATGTGTGGCATAGAAATAAATCACTGTGGAGAGCAAGGAAGGAACATGTGCTGCTCCCTGACAGCCTAGGTTTGCTCAGGGCTGCACGCTTGAGCAGGACACAGCTCCTGAACAAACAGGCAGGTGGATGGATGGAGATCAAACCCTATGGGCAAAAAAGACCATGAACTGTTTTCCTGTGGGTTTGACAAGGGATTTAAAGTATCTTTAGGGAGAAGCTGGAGGGGGATCAGCACAACACTGGCAGCTTCAAGTGAGGAGAAGGCTTATGGCAAGGAATGGGGAGAGGAGGGCTGGTTTCTTCATTCCCCAGGGCTATGTAGTTGAACAGGGGCTGTAGCCTTGGGAGACCATGTGGAGGAGTCTGTTATGGAACTAGTGTAGGAGAGGACATAGAGGACAACTGAGCCACCTTCCTGCCTCACCCAGATACATGGAGGTGTCCCAGCACATCAGCTCCAAACAGCTAACCAAAGTGAAGTGAGACTTTAAAGAAAGCACAAGGTTAAAGAAGATTATCGAGCTCTTTTGTTTTCTGTGTATTGGGTCGCTATTATTTGGTTTCTGAACTTTATGATTAGATAAAATAAAAAAAGCCCTTGAAAAGGTGACTTAAGTCTACCCAGAGCCGTGAAAAGCTCAGGTGCTGTTCTCGCAAACAATGAGATATTGGATCTTGCGCATAGCAGAAGGCACCAGGGACCAATCCCCTACCTGATGCCACCAAGAGCAAGCTAGCTTTGCTTGGGGGCACCCCATGCTGTCCAAATCTCTGCATTTCCCTCAGAAAGCTGGTGGTGTTATGTCTGTGACATGGGGGCAACGCTGATTGCATAGTTTGAATGCGAGAACGCCCTGAGAACATGGCATGCTCATTACACTCATTATCATTAGCCTTGTCTTTCCAGACATGCCATGGGTGGACAACCACATGGCCTTGAGAGGGGTTTGTACAGATCTGTGCACTAATAGAGAGGAGAACTCTAACGGGGATGAGGGCAGGGCCCGGGATTGTCTTAATTGGGTGTTAATGGGTCCCAGCTGGGAGAGGCTCAGCTGGGTGCCAATTGCCCTAATTGATAAGAAGCTCTGAGTGGATCCTTGGAGGAAGCTGTTGCTCAGTGAACCTACTGAAAAGAGGCTGGAAAAGGCAATAGCTGTTGCTTAAGGGGAAGATTTTGGTTATTAGTATTTGGGGTTTTGCTATGATTGGGAAACTTGCTCTGAAGCAAGTGGAAGGATTGAGAAATCAGCCCAAAAGAGCTGTGTATGGTGGGGAATGAGACTGCAGTGGAGCAAGCAAAAATGCTCTGAAGAAAGTTCCCCAAGGCAGGTAGGAGAAGGGAGACCTGTCAGGGTTTCCTAATGGGTGTCTGCTTCTTCAGCTACTTGCAAGGAAAAGAAAGCTGCCCCTTTCTGCTTCTGCTGTGGCACTTCCCCAGTAAGTGAGCAGGGATAGCTCTGTACTTGCTGCTGTATGAAGTATTGGGCTCTGTTTCAGTGCTATGTGGAGGAATGGGGCTGAGGAGAGCAGCTTTTCTTCTATGTATCTCTTAAGTGTGCTGGTGATACTGATGTGAATGACAGGTTTTGCCTGATGGTTTCCTTCCTCTTGGGACCTCGTTATTACAGCTGTTGCTCACAGTTGGAATAGATGTGTCCAAAGGAAAAAGGAATTTCTACTTGTCTTTGCAGTCAAACTTAACCCTTTACAACTAAGAAGGAACTGAGGCAAGGAGAGGTCATGCACCAAATGCAATCCAGCAAGTCTAAATTAGTTCTAATCTCCTAGATAAATCAAGCCTATAACCACACAAATGCATTTGGTGGGTGGAGATTCATTGTTGTTTATTTTGCTTTTGTTTTGCTGAAAATACTACGTATGTTTTTCTTTGTCTGTGAAATTGCTTCGTGACCCCAACTATCCATTGAGACACCTTTAGTGTCTCAGAGCCCTTTAAATCCTTCACACAAAGGGTTTTCCTTTCCTGTAGGAGGAAGGGATGTAGCAGGCATCATGCCACCTCTCTGTAGTGCCAGGCATGGTAATAACCTCATCAGAGCATCCCCTTTTCCTCTCCCCTTTTCTCTCCAGGACCATAAAGCTCTTGCACATGTGAAGGCAGCTTCCAAGCATGGCTCACCTGCTCTTTGCAGTGCTTGGTCTTGATGCAGCTCCAGGGAGCTCTTTAGAAAGCCATTGTAAAAATATGAAAGGGATGACTGGATGTTTTTGTTAGGGTGGATGGATTGCCTCTGATTTGGTTTTCTAGTCCAGACTTTGTTGAATTGTCAAAGCTTTATTCTTCTATGAGCAGCTCGAGGTACCTGGGCAAACCAAAGGTCTGGTTTGTCCAGCACCATGCCTCTGAGGTTATATTTTTCTATTCATTAGTAATGGCTTTGTGCATTGGACCAGTCAGTGATATGGCTCATTGGGCATGTACAGAACTTGCAATGATCTTTTACACTTGTATACTGAGGAAGTTGGATGCTATTTAATGCAACGCAGACACCTGATCTGTCAGAAATAATCTGCCAATGGTTTTGGAGCTGGAAAAAATGAGGTTTTATTGGAATGATACTCTACATCATTTTTATCATGTCTTTGAGCTATAACTGGGCAACAAATGTTAGACTTGATCTGTTTTTTGAATCACAACCTTAGATGGTCAACACTACATGCTTTCAGAAAGAGGATCAGAAGGGGGCAAGTAAAGAGTGATTCTCCTCATACTAATATCTTGGATGATGTTAACCAAACAAGACTGGCCATAACCATATAAGTTGTATCTACCTCTGCCACTGAAAAAGGAAAAATACAACAGACATCAAGGGAACCAGCACAGTCTCATTCCCAAGTGCGCACTGCTGACTTATCAGCTTTTAAATTGCTGACAAATGACAACCTCCCGTAATGATCCAGTTCAGAGGGTACCTTCTTGGAGAAACGCAGGGATGCTCCTGGCAGGGTCATTACTGGAAGTCGTTAATCACTGATTTGATATTCAAAGCTGATGGTGAAGTCAAAACAGGTCAGCATGCTAATGGTCAGGAGCGGTGGCAACAACCAATTTCCACAGAGTTATTGTCAGTGCACGCAGCAAAAAGCAGCTTGGAAAAGGCAATCTTTTATTTTTAAATGGGAGCTGGGATGGGGTGGGCTGTAGGGGTAGAATGAACTGCTGCCTGACAGGAGGCAGATTTGCTCCTAATTGGGAGAAGCAGGCAGAAAGGAGAGATGCAGCTGGAACTCCAGGGGCAAGCACCATTTCCCAGCTGGGACCATCTGCTGTGATTTTCAGCAGAGAAATTAAACAAGGTATTGCTTCTGGTTAGCGTGAGGGAGCTGGTGTGTGTCATGGGTGAGCATTGCTGGGGGGTCAGCGTGTCCTGGTGACTGGAGAGCAGTCCTTCCACTGCCTGCTCCAGTGCGGGACTTGGGCAGAGCTGTGTCGCTCAGTTTAAAGGTGGAAAATAAATGCTGGGAGCTCTTGAAGTTATTGTTCAGCCTCCTGGAGAGTGTGTTCACATTGCTCTTCTGTAAGCACACTGCCCAGGAAGACTACAAAATGTCTTTCTGTACTCAGTACAGCTGTGTTCTGACAGCCCTAAATGCACCCTGGGAACAATTAAGGCAGGTTCATGGTGTGTTTTCCCCTCGTCCCACATGGTGGGATGGAGGTACCATCTGGAGCACCACTGGTGTGAACTGTTGGTTTGCTAACATGGACAATTTGTTGTGGACCCTCTGTTTGTGTCCAGTAGTTTCCTGCTCTGTTAGAGCAGCTGAGCCAGTTTTCCATGAATGTCAGTTTAAATGTATGTTGATGTTTAGGTTTATTTTTTAAACACCTTGGTGAGTGGCTTTCCCTCAGTATTTTCATTTGCTTTCTTTAAAAGAGCAATGAGAGCACTGGTTCTCACCAGGAGCCAAAAGTGGTGCTGCCCAGTAAGGGCTCAAAGCAGTAAGGGGCTCTCCAGCCCACCCTTATTCGTGTGCATGGCAAGGAGCTGCTGTGCAAAACTGGAATTAAAAGGCTGTCCCTGTCCTATAAATCCCCCTCCATCTAACACTGTCCTGTTATCTCAGACACTTTCTTTTGGGAAAGAAAGAAAGATTCCAGAATCATGTTAGAGGTTACTCATTACTCTGAATTATTGACTCGGGGTGTGTGAACCTGAGACATCTTGAAATTTTCTCCACAAAAGCATATGTGGTGTGAGAACAATACCTCTGCAGATGGAGAGAGCAGGACAACAAGTGCTGTTTGATCACACTGACCTTTGCTGAAGGTGGGTTTCCATCTGGGGATGAGGCAGGAGCTTCATCACCCTTCACTTCTCTGCCCCTGTGCTCAAGTGGCCTTTAGCTGGTGCAAGTTTTAACTGAAGTGGACACACATGTACTAGGAATTGGACTTGAGACCAGCAATTAATTTCACATAATACCTTTGTTGTCCCTGACTTGGACCAGATTTGAACTAGTGACCTGGAGATGAAAGTCACCATAGTCCTTTAATAGTCCCCTGGGGCGGTCAGGCAGCCTTCTTGCTGGCTGTGGTAAAACCCATGGCCAGGCTATTTCTCTGTTTCCCTCAAGTTTAACCCTCTCCCACCCCCCTTCCTTCTCCCCACCTCCTCCAGCTCTCCTTTGCCTGCTGGGCATGACCAGGATAAAAGGAAGAGCAATGAGAGCCATATGTGAAGTCTTTTAACCCCTCTGCAATGGCCTGTGGTGAGTCTGGCTGGGGGGGAGAGTTGTGCGAGTCCTGGGGTCCTCTATGTAGATTGAGCCCCTGGACACTGCTTGGAGGGGACTGCATCAAGTGGAAATGTATTTGCTGGAAAAGAAATGGGAGTGTTCAGGTGCAGACCTCTAACTGGCACCCAGTTGTAGAGCATGAGGCTCTCTCTGGCTCCTTTCCATCTTCATCTGATGCTCATACAGTCTTTACCCTGCTCTAGTCCCCTGAATGTGGTGACAGTGACTGATGGGATGAACTGGAAAGCAAGTTCCTAGCATCTGTGGTGGTGTGTAAGTTTGAGTACAAACACAAGGAGTTTCCCTTTCCCATAATGTTACCTTCAGTCTTCTTCCTCATGTAGACTAGGAAAACCCCTCTGGCCTTGCATCTTTCAGACAAGGTGCAAGAGCATTTGTTGGCCTGTCCTCTGTGTTGTAGAGCCATAAATCTGGAACTCCAGAAGCCAGTGTAATACTGACATGCCCTCAGGTGGAGAGGTAAATTGAGTGTGGTTGGGTTTCACTCTTTAGCCAAAAGGTTTATAGCTGAAGCTATCTTGCCTTGAGGACCTTCAGAAATAGTGCTTGAAATATTTCTAAAGGGGGATTAGCCAAACCTGGAAGTATTCCTGAAAGACTCCAACTGAAGAGAGCAGGCAGGGAGTGCCTGTTTGCATGTGTCTTACCTTGACTTGTCTTTGGCCTGTCTCCCTGCCTATTCTTTTTGTCCCAGGGTCCTTGCCTGACCCTGACTTTGGGAGCGTGATGCCCTAGCCGAAATGCAGTAAGTGTAAGGAGCAAATGGAGACTATTCCCATCTCATGGTCAGGCAATGCATGCCCTTGTGAAGTATCAGTAGCTGTCACCCTGTTCCCACTGACGTCCAGGCCTCCTCTGGGATGAGAAGTAACCCCTCAGTGTTTTGGGCTGCATCCTCACCAATGAGAGCTGGGTCCTGCTAAATGCCCCAGTCTTGTAGCTGTGGTTGCATGGTGAGGAGGTGGGGTTCTCTGAGGTGTGTTTTAAGAAGTCTAAAATCCATGTGAGAGGAAGGAAAAATGAACTACAACCTAGGAAAATATCTCGTTCTGGTGCTACCCAGGAAGTGTCTTGCTGTGGTCTGGTGAACACCAAGAAGTGACAGGCGTGCTTTGGCAGCAGAAGGCTGCAGTGAGGTTTGTGCTGCAGAAAACTCCCACTCTGGAATGCAAAGGGTTTTATGGGCACTAATAAATTAAACCTCATGTGTTGACTCTAAAAATGCAGCGGTAATGAACCAGCCTGGATTTACAGATAAGGGGAGTGGAGCAGAGAGTAATACGCTCACTTCTCTGAGGTTGCAGGACCATCCAGCAGCATGGGTGGGATGACATTGAGGAACCCATCTTTCCTGCACAGCTGCCTTTCCTTCAGGCTCTTGCTTTTTGCCACAACATACCCAAATAGTCTCTTCCGAAACCCTCCCTTTGGTTTTCATCTAGCAGCACATGGGGTACTTGTTAGCTGTCTTTGACAAGGTCCTAAGAAAGCTGGGCTTATTGCCCTTAGCCTGGCATCCTCTATCTGGGGAATGCCTCTCCACTGGAAAGAAAACTTTCTGAGATCAGAAAAATGCTGCATACTCCATATGTCTGGCTCTGCCTGCTCTCCAGAGCTGCGTCTGCTCAGCAATCCCCCCTTTGAGGGCTGGCTGCCAGAGCAGTGACATGAGATCGTTCGGAGGGGGTACGTGTTTGTGCAGGTCCCGTGCTGGGGGGTGTGCAGGCAGGCAGGAGCTCTGCAGGGCCTTCCATGTCTCCCCAGCAGCTGACAGGGAAATGGGAGAGGCACCCTTTCCCCAGCTAATATTCCCCCTGCCTCCTTAGTCCTCTCCCTCTTTCACAGATGTCTTAAGGACCTTAAAAAGTCTTGCATGTGACAAGGCAGAAGGTGCCTGCAGGCAGAATAACCCCCTCTTGGACAGCTGGATGAAGACATCACTCGTCAAGCATCAGCCCTCTCCAGGTAACAAATCTCCTGCTCCTGCTTTGCAGGAATGTCTGCAGTCACACGTTCGCACCTGAGGCTGTCAGCCTTCAAAGCCCCTTCTGCCCCGCACCCTGTGCTTGCCTGCCTTTGGGGTTTGGCCAGGATGGGCTCCGCTCCCAGCCAGGCACCTCCCGGCTTGTGTCAGGGTGGTGAGGGAATCTCAGTGCAGGGCAAAAGGGAACCGAGGGAATTGCATCCTGCAGGAAGGGAACAAATGTCCACTTCTATGCTGGAAGGGGTCATAAGGATCTGGCACTACCCTCCTCCCTAAGCTGCTCTGCAGGCTCCCTGCAAACCCCTTCTCTTTCCTGCCTCCTCCTGTACACCCAGCAGGGCTGCTCTGCTCAGCCCCCGTTGCTACCTGTGCCTTCTAATCTCCCCCACTATATAATAATGATATTAAGAATAATGAACGCTTTAATCTCTTTTCATTCCCCTGGGGGTCACAAAGTGAAATGGGACAGCATGAGAAAGGATTTACGTGGATGTGAAGGACATTAACTCAGGAGGTTGGTCCTGGTCAGTGAATTAGTGTCCCTTAGTGCCTTGCTTCAAGGAGGTGATGGGATGACAACTTGCTCATCTTGCTGTCATACAGGAGAAAAATGAAAGGGTATTCAGCAGCAGGCCCTGAGAGGGACCATGCCTGCCTTATATTCTGTGACAACAGGACATGGGACTATCAATGAAGGCTGTGGCTGATCTGCCTGTTTAGAAACAGGATTGGGGTTTAGGTCCATGTCTAGTGGTTTTTGGCTATTCTGCTCCATCCGGAGATCAGGCAAGAAGGTTGCATTCCCCTTGTGTAACAGCCTGAAGTGCAGTAACAAGTATATTTTGCCTTAGAAATTGTGTTACAGTAGATTAGACGATTGACCTGTTAAGCTTTCTGGCTCTCTGTAGGATTTTCACTTTGTGGTGTCAAAAGCAAATTCAGTACTGTATCTGCCTTGTGTGCTGTGCTGTACATGGGGAATTGGGGTCATTGAAGCACTATTATGTTTCTTTTTCTGCTGGAGAAGCCTCATTTTGGACCAACAGGAAATATTTCTTCAGTCCTTGCCATGTGTCCCAAAGCATGAATTGCCTTTAGCACATGGAGAGGGTGCTGAAAATAGCAGTATGCGGACCTTGGAGAAAAAAAATAGACACATGGTAGGCACCAGGAGAGAGGCAGTGATGGAGCCCTTCCAGGCAAAACAGCTCCGTTATGGGTCACGGAGTAAACACAGACGTCTTGAATTGTAAGTAGCTGGAGGAAGCGGAGCAGAGCCACTGCGTGGTTTGCAGCAGAGGGTTTGCCTTGTGGGCAGGTCTGTGGGGTGGTGTTTGCCTTGTGGGAGCGGAGCCCAGCTTGGGGGTTAGCTCTGGGGATGGTGCAGCAGCCCTGCGTGGGACTCCCCAGTCACCCTGGTCCTTCAGCTGCCTGGGAGCAGGTCCCAGGTTGGCTTTCAGCCTGTCCTGCAGACTGGGAGCTCTCTGCTTCCACCTCTGCCTCCCTGCTCGCTGCGCAGTGAATAGCTTTGATTTTTGGCTTGAGCTTTTGGTAGGGGCAGGGAATGTATGGCACAGAGAAAAGGCAAGTAACTTGACCAAAGTCATGCCACTTACATGTTTTAAGAGTGAAGCATCAAGACTTGATCTCCCATTTGTTACTGGTCCATCCCAGCTTTGCTCACAGCCTGAAACCTAGAGAGAGAAGCCATGTAAAATGAATCAAAGTCATTGTATGTGAGAACTGGGAATGTGGCCTGAGAGGGGAACAGAGAGGAACTATCCTTCCCAGATAAACCTGGGTCCTGCCATTGGGCTGACCTCTGTTGCAGGAAAAACTGTTGGTATTTCAGTTACTTAAATATGAGCAATAAAAGGAAGGAAAAAACAATGATTTTAAGCAGTGACAAATAGCTGATCCACTTACTTCCGGGTGAGCAGTCAGGTAGGAGCACCATGATGGGGTATGTAAGTGCATGGCTATAGTCTTCCCTCCTGTGCTCTTGTGAGCCCTGGCTCTGAGGGCTTGGCCTTCAAAGACTGTCTGGTGCTTTTCACCAGTTCTCCATTCAGATTGCTTGCATCCTTTGTAGTGACTGAAAAAGAAAGGAAAATAAAACTTGGAAAATTGAGAGATGACAAGGACATCATCCTTTTGTTAAGCATGTACTTGGAGATCTCTTAGCAAGGTTTCCTTTTGCAGCTGAATTTGACTCTATTTCTTATGGAAGGGGAAGAGGAGTTGCAGCTGCGCAAGTGCTGTGCAATGAGACGTGGAGCAGCTCAGCTCACTGCAATGAAAACGGACCTGGATTCTGACCTCACCCGGGCTGCAGGCAGTTGCAGGAGGAACAAGAAGTAAATCTGGGCTTATTGCCATGAATAATATGATGTCTTTACATCCTGACCTAATTGTATTAATTCTTCATGGCAAATATCATATGGAAGTGGCTGATTAGTACCTAGCAATGAGAGTGGTATTGGCCATCTGGTGTGCTTGGCTTGGAAGGGGGAAAAAGAAGATGAAATAAAAATGAAACACATAAGTCTGTCTGGTAATGAATTAGCTGGATTCATTAGATTTCAGGTCAGATTTGTCTCTGACACCCGTGTATGGCAGTACATGAGGTGGTTGCATGACTGTATCTAGGACGAAAGTGAGCCCTCTAAGCTGACAGTGTGAATTGTGGTTATTTTGCAGTTAAGACTGCAAAGAAACAATGGTGTCAGCTCTGTTTTACCTGTCAGGTTTCCCTTTGTTCTGGGGAGCCCTATGTTAAGTTTCTATGAGTCCTTATCCAGGGAGTGCAACTTGTTTACAGTCAGAATTAAAGTCGACCTCTTTTTTTCTTCCATGAGTTAAAGCAGACAGAGAAACTGATCTATTTCTTATGTCCTTACCTAAGCTTGGAAAAAGCATCCGAGCCTCGTCTGGCAATGCAGTCATACAAATCCTTCTCTTTAAACTCTGCTCACATCTGGCTGCACAATGACAGGCAGCTCAGACACAGAAGACATGTCTGTGCTTTTGCTCTTGCTGTTTTCCTTCCTGCAGTCCTGGGAAAAGGTGGTATGAGAGAATGGCCCTGCATTGACCTGAGGGACACTGCAGCTTCCCTTGGGGCTTGGCAGTGGAGATATTCCATGAGATCTACCAAGGCTGAGGGTCCTCTTCTGGGGCATAAACACTTACTGAGATTTGGCTTCAGATACTAAGATATTCGGATTTTTGCTGAACATCGTTTTTGATTGGGAGTAGCCACAAGGAGCTCAGCTTGGTTTGAAAAACAGAGTGGGAAGCTTGAAATGAGTACTGGAGATCTCCAGGGGGTTCCTTGTATGGGTGGGGAGAGCAGTCAGGGACCCCAGATTTGAGTGGTTTCCAGCAGTGTAAGGGTTGGCCAGAGGTGAGCTGCAGCTTGCTCACCAGCCAAATATCCTTGCTGGACTGGCCACTCATGAAAGACCTGGCTGTGTCAGAAGCTTGCTGTGCTCTGCAGCGCTTCCTCCTGGAAGGGTTTTGGGGAAAAAGGTTTAATTTTGTATTGCTGTCAAGGAATTTCCTGCATTCTACTTGTGTGGGCTGGGAACAAGTGAGTAGTGACAAGTTTGCTTGTATGGTTGGGCAGTGAAACGGGTGGAAAGGGGATGAGACCTCTTGGTTGAGAGTATAGAGAACACGTCTGCATACTCACACCTCAGAGCTTGGCTAATCCCATCCTAAATCTCTGGAAAGAAAAAGGCAACATCGAGGATGGTAAAAAGTGGTGGATAAATTCTTCAAGAAATTAAATCTGAAATATTATTCAAGGGGAGCTCGTAGAGCTTCACTTGAACAACATATGTGCTATGGACTAGTTTTAGGTTCAAATGTATAATTTATTGCTCCCCTTCCTCCCTTTCCAGGCTCAGCTCCAGCCCTCTCCTCTTCCTAGTCTCACCTCCCTGTGTCTTTGCAGCAGCATCACAGGCTCCCCTGAATAGCTGCAGATTTGGGGTGCAGAGCGTTGTTTTCCATGGGTTTAAGGGTGATTGGGAAGAGGCAGTGGTTGCCTGGGCTGGTTCATTGCCTCCACTCACACAGAGGACACCTTGTGTCCCTAAACCTGGCTGCTTACGCTTGGATGAAGCATCATGTGTGAACATCTTCAGCTGTGGACTGAAGGAGTTATCTCTGATAACAGAACTGTTCTTCTGACAAAGAAACAGGGCCCTGGGTGTAGAGAGAAGCAGAAATGTGGAGTTACCTGCTGAA
>NW_009918546.1:37598-127936 GCF_000696875.1 Nestor notabilis
GAATTGGCATGAAAGCACTCATCCCTTAGTCCTAGGTACAGTTATAGGCAGGAGCTAAGTGCCTTTGTCTTTATTCCCCATTTACTATGTGCCTAAGGAGCTCTGGTTTTGCTTTTTAATTTAAGCCTGCCCTTCTCCCCTCCCCAATAATTAATGATCAACACCATAATCTAGCCTGATTGCTCCACAGACCAGGCGTGCTCTATAACCATGGCCTCTAACAGGCTCCTTAATAAGTGTACTTGCTAGGGAAACAAGCTGGGGGCAGACTGCTGCAGAGTAATCTATTTCCTGAACACTCCAGAGTTGCCAAAGCTGTGGACCAAAGTATGTGTGTGCAGAGCCATGAGAGTGATTTGTCACTGGCTTTACTGACAGATGCTCTTAATTGTCCAGGCCTTTCTCTGAAGGATGAGTCATGGTCATGCTGGGAGAGCAGCAAGGCTTGTTCTTTGCTGGATTTCAGAATAACCGAGTGGTAGATTTATAGAGTTGTTGCAAAAAGCCCTAAGTTTGTGATATTCATGGGAAAGTCAGGTTCCCAGGATGCAGCCAACCCTATTAATGGTTGGACTTGGTGATCTTAAAGCTCTTTTCCAACCTAAATGATTCCATGATTTTATTCATGGTGCTGGAGGATCCAACCTGATGATGTTGTAGAGTGAAGACTTACCTGCTGTGGGCTGGGACTTCCAGTGCATACTTCTGTCTTCCCAGTCCTGTTCCACCTTGACTGAATGAGGTCTTTCCCTGGATTTATTTCCCTTATGATTATAGTGATGGTTTTAATTTTCTACTGTAGATATTAAGCTGGTTCCAGGGAAGAATTTCATGGCTTTGTGTGCTGATAGTAGAGTGGTGACTGCAGCATGTGTCTCGCTTGGACTGCAGGTTTTGTTCTTCTCATAGGCTGCCACTGAAGATCTTGCAGTCGAGCACTGAAAGGTGGCTGTGTCACTGCGAGCAGCTAAGAATTGGAGTGAGACTTTCCTATTTATTTTTACTTAGATGCAAACAACAATCGCGTAGGAAATGTTTTGATCATTGACAAAATCTGTTTGGGTTTTGAACCAGTGATCTGTAGGTGAGAGGTTTCATGGCCCTTTCAGTCCCTGGAGAATTGAGTGTATTGTCCACAGTATGCAGGTACAGCCTGGCTTTCAGTGGTTGCTTGCTTTTGAAACCAAGTTTGCAGCTCCTGCATGTCCCCTCATTGTCACACTTTGGCTTTTAATACTGTTTTCATTTAATAAGGCTACCAAAGTATGACAAGAACCAGCAAGCCATGACAGAGCAAGGCTCCTTCATCCCTCACCTTCTTTCCAGACTGTTGTGGCTTGGGTAAAGCTCTGCTCAATGGTAGATCTCATCAGCCCACCATCTCCTGCAGCCTGTCTTTGAGATCACCTCATGCAATACAAACAGGTCCTCCACATCCCCTGCCAACCTTGTGTAGCTTATATATAAGAACCTATGATTTCATGCCCTGGGGAAGCATCTTTGTGATAACATGCCCAAAGAGGGATGGTATAACTTGTATGTTATTCCGTTTTTTTAGGCAATGTAATGTAATAAGCAGTTAGCTGTTCTCTGCATGCTGCTTTTGGTGACAGCACTAAGGACAAACATTTTGCTCTAGGATCACTCCATTTCCCAGAGAAGTGATTTTTTTCCTTTTTGTCCTGGTGTTTGTTCATCAATAATGTAAAAATAAACAGCATATTGCTTGAAGCCTTTGCCAGCTGATTATGGGAAACCTAAAATATACTGAACTCTGATTCATCGGGGCATGATAAGATTTGATCCTTTTTAAACTGGTATGTCAATGACTGATTGCTTTACAAATAATAATACTGTGTGATTAATGACACATAAATTATAATGAATAGCATTCCATGGGGTGGGAAAGCCAGACACCTTTCCCACCCCATCCCCATCTGAAACAACACGTCTGTGGCAATAAACCATGTGTTAAAAGTACACCTGGTGTGACACAGTGTACAATAATGCTACAGAATGAGTCACAAATAGAAAAACCAAGGTTCCATTGATGAAATAATTGGGATAAAGATAATCAGCAAGTGACATCAGCTGCAAACTGACAGCACTGTGCAAATATGCATAATTATGCAAGCAATTTGCTTAGCATTGATGGTATCTGTTATGAGGTGAAACCAGCCTGGTGCTCTGTGGAAAGGTCCATGCAAATCGCAACAGGGCCAGTGCTTGCTAACTTGATTTAGAGCTTCATTGAACTATGGATAGTCCCTGCAACTGCTTTGCCTCTGGGGAACTGGAATGGTTTCTGCTACCTGCATTTTCCACATGTTTGCTACAGCTGCGACCAAGGCAGAGATAAGACCCCCATCTCTAGGGATCGGCAGACTTGGCACACATATACTTGCATTTACTTGATTATAAAAACCCAACTGCCTTATACCAACCTTAATAGATGTTCATTTGTTTCAATGTTAGCAGTACCCAAATGTATTGTTTTGCTTCTCTCCAGCAGTTTTACTGCTTCCAAATATGTTCTGTGCCCCAGCTCAGCAGTAGGTAGTTATTTAAAACAATGCATTTCTCTTATGTGCAGTGCTTTCTCTGAGGTCTTGGCTTGTTCAGGCTTTAGTTGGACTTTTGCATGCAAATTTAATGTGTCATTGTGGCATGCTTAAGAATAATTAATATAAAAGGGTTACTTGTAAATCAGTTCTAGGGACAGATTTGCCAACCCAACCCCAGCAGTGTTTTTCCTTTAAACGCTCAAGCTGATGACAGGTTTGATGTGAGAGTGTCAAGTGACATTTACTAGCCAGGAGTATTTATATTTTGGATGTGTGTGGTGGGAGGTTTGGTTTTTTCCCTCCTCACTTTTTTCTGTTCCCAAATTTTGCAGCTGTGCTTTGATTTACATGAAGCGGACAAAGTCGCGAGTTTACAGTGTTCCAGTTCCTTCCCTCATTAGAGATCAGAATGGCAATTCCAGCAACCCCCTGGGAAAGGGGCTGTGATGTTTTACATACAATACGAAGGCAGCTGAACTTATCGCATGAAATCTTGGCTGAGATACGGCAAATATAGATGTATCTGCCCTGGCATGGAGCATTTCTCTGATGAACATGTCACAGAAGCCTGTAAATAGTTTAGGGGTGCATAAGCTTTTTTGCTGCCCAGAAAATCTGGCTGACTCCTTATTAACTGCAGAACTGTTCTGAAAGCACAGTGTGAAATACTGGGGAATTTTGGTGAAATGTAAAAACCAAAGTTGGAAAGCTGCAATTTCTCTCAAGCTCAGAGGGGAGAGAACCCCTTGTTTCAGGATGCAAACTGGCTTGTTATGGAAGGGGACTGGGAACAAACCTCCCCTGAAACAGCTGGGGCTGATTGCCATTGGAGTCAGGATGCAGGGCCAGATGGTCACATCTCCTTTGACAATTCTATTTATTTGCATGAAAACACACTGAGGGGAAAAAAAATGTAACCAATTCTGCTCTGAACAAATATAATTAAAACTGAAAACTTCTGTATTCGGAGAAGTTCACTTTGTATCACTAGAGGCATTGTATGAGGAGCAAGCAGGTCAAGAAGGGAAAGCACTGGCTCTTTTTTGGCTTTCAGGGAGCAGCAGAAACACAGGAAAAATTGCTGGTACTTGATATATCGACCCATTTTCATTGTAACTTCAGTGTTTCTTTCAGCTGAAAGGGAAGATATGATACATCTTGATTAAATGAAATGTCATCTGAGTGTTGAATTAATTACGTGCAACATGGGCGAGGACTTGGTATTGTATTAATTTGGCTGCTCTGGAGAAATATCAATAGACTGTTTGCAAATGATAACTTTGTCATCTTCTGCACAGGTATCTCACAGCTCTTTGCAAACACTGATGTATTAAGTTTGGTAGAGGTAGGAAAGCATTGAAAACTTCTTTTTGTACAAACTAGAGAAGCATTAAGAAAACTTTCTGGCTTTTCCTTTACAGTTTAGAGGTGATGGGAATTTGATATACAAAGGTGTGTAGGACTGGACCCTAAATAAACCATTGACAGCCTTTCTGGTGCCTCAGTCCTACTGAGTTGCACAGGACTGGCAGAAGAGCTGGTAGAAGAAGACCAGGTTTTCAGTACTGAAGTCTCTGAATGACTATGAAGTTGTTCCCTGCCTGGTGGTTTATTAAAAATCAGCCACATCCAGGGTTTGGTGAAGAGTTAAGACCATTTTTACAAGCCCAGGTTGACTCAAGTGAGTTGCCACATGCTGCTTTCTGGGGAAAAAGCAATTATAACTCGGGAGGTTCTGATCTGAAAATGATTTTGACACTTACGTTCGTTCTTTAAATATGTTTGTGTACACTAAAGCAACAGTGAAGGTGATGGGAAAGGTGAATCGCAGCAAAAGTCTGAGTGATGTCACGTTTTGTTTCAGAGATGTGCTCAAAGCAAATTTGAAGATACTCTCTGGACTTGTCACCACATTTCATAGGTCATTTAGGGCTTGAGGAGGGCTTGAATCTGACCCCTGCAACTTTGTAAAAGTGCTTGAAACCTGCCTTTTTGAAAGACCCCATGGGCAGAGATACAATGACTGATCTACCCACAACATCTAAGCCCTGATTTGGGTTATACTAAGGGCAATGCAAGATAATAGTGCTGGTTCACTGCCTGCTCAACCCTTCACCTTCCTGTAAAGATGGCTAAGGCAGATTCTGTTATGTATCTAAGCACAGCAACCTCCCCAGCCAGGTAGCACATATAAGTAGCAGACATGGTTACTGGCAATCGTGTGAGATTTTATAGTGTAGATGTAGTTTTATGGTTATTATTTATTTTTATGGTTCATTGGATCAAGGCCCCCAATTTGCTCCATAGCTCTCCAATGTCAACAATTATCAGGCAGCTGCTAATTGGGACTGGATCAGACTCAGCAGCCTATCACTGAAATCTCCATGAGTGACATTTCTGACACCCCTGAAATCAATGACAACAAGCCCATTGACACTGAGAAAGTCAGAAATTTATCCTGTTTCCCCCATGCTCATCTCCAGTGACAGGTCTGCAGAACTCCAAATGAATCCTGATTTCCATACTGCTAAAAGCTAATTAAGCATGGAGATGCATTATTAAGTCATGAGTAGTTCTTGCATTAGTGGCTGGATGCAAGGAGGGAGCAGAGGAGGGTTTTTGTTAGTGGTTCTATAAATAATTCTGTTCTGGAGAATCCAACTTCTGTATAATGAAAGGTAAGGCAAGAAGGAATAATGGTGCCAGCATTAGAAGAAAGGGGAAAAGAGTAAAAGTATTAAACTTTTGACATGTCCTTAAATTTCATATTCCTACAAAAGTAGCAAAAACTGGGAAATAAAATGTGGACTTGGCTATAATTTTGTTCCCCCCAAAACCCCAATGAAAGAAAATTTTTTGCCTCAAAACCTTTTTAAGCCTTTAGTTAAATTCAGTTTGTCTATGGATTTCCTATGGGGGGGAAACATTAAAATATGGTGTTCTCTGCCTCTTCTAATAGTGGCAGAGACCAACATATACCTTGTGATCCTTGCTGTCCCTGTTGCCACTTATCGTGTTGTCTTCAGGTGGTAGAACCTGCAAACCTCATGACAACTGTAGTGTAGGAGGGGCAGGAGTTTGGTGCATTCAACCTGCCTCTCTTGCAGGCTTAAGGTGGCAGATCATGGTGATTTTTGAGCTGTGCAAATGATTGACATACGTGCACTAAGAACAACTTAAACATGCACTTTTGATAGCTTTCTAACAATAAATCACTTTTGTGGTGTTTTTCTGAGAAACTACTAAAAATACCATACTTGGCCTGTGTGCTACACAGGGATGTTGCAACTGCCCCTGAACTGATTCCCCCAACCCTATATTTCACCTTCCTTTTGATTACTCTGTCATTTTAAGACTTTAGATAATAGGCCGTGAGTTGGAGAATTGCTATTATATTTTATTAATAGGATGGGGGGAAATTTATTGTCACAAACTCTGAAAGATTTGCACTTGGAGCACTTGCAGCTCTTGAAAAGGGCAATTCATTTGGCTGCCTCCTTTGATGGATGGAGACTCTCATCTCTTCCTCCCTACTTTTCTGGGTCCTACCAGCGCTTGGAATCCATGGGGGTGGCTCCTCTTCAAGGTCAGTGGCAGGACCAGCAATTTGCTCCCTTGGACACCAGGCATCAGCCAGAGCTGAGCCACCACCAGCCACAGTGATGGGTTAGTGGTGGAGGCTGGGTTAGAGCTGATGGCTGGAGCCCAGAAGATCCGAGTTTTCCTCTCACATCTGTGTATGTGGGTGTGTGTACACGTATGTGCAGCCAGAACAAGTCTGTTCCTGTTTGGAAGATCAGTGTCAAAAGTGTATTTTGTAAGAGCTGGCCAGGCTCCTATTTCCACATTACTAACCAAAAGCGGTTAGCTGTTTTCTTGGGGGCCTCTGCTCTTTCAAATCAGCGCAACAGCTCTGTTTAGAGAAGGGGAGGACATGCTCCAGAGCCATTTCTACAGAAAACCTCTCCATCGAGGTGCATTAGCAGTTCATCCCAGTTTGGTGGGGCTGGCCATTGCATGATAGCGTGGCCAGTGTGTGACTCTAACAAGAAGGGAAGGAAAAACCCGTACTGGGGGATGGGGACCAATTTGCAAAGAGGTTTCTGCTCCCGTGGTGCTTACAAGAAAGGAACAAGTATGGACACGTTGGATTTATCTGTGTCTCTCTCTTTGTACAAATTGTACCTTCTCCAACCCTCCAGAAACATAGAGCAAGGAGGTGTTTTTACCCTCAAGTGCCTGAAAGCCTGAGGCTGAAAATCCTTTTCTCACTTCTGCCTCCCCTTCTTGTTCTCCCATGCGGGGTGTCTCCTTAATTCGTTATCCTCAGTGGGGTGGGGGATAAGCTACTAATCGCAGCAGTGTCCTGCAAGCGTCCATAATTATGTCCAGTGAAAAGCATCTTCTGAGGGTATTTTAAGCATCATTATATGGCTGGGTAAAGGAGTAAGGTGTGTTGGATGAAAGTGGCTTTGTGGCTGGCCTACCTCTGCTAGCAGAAGGAAAGGAAGGGGAGGGGGGAAGGAAAGAGAGCATGACTTGCTCCAGTCACTTAACCCATCCCACTGCCTCTTGAGTTGTAGCATCTGGAAGGGGGGAAAAACAGCAAGAGGTGGCCTTCAGGGGAAATAAGACACCTGCAGTGGGAAATAGCTTTCAGTTTCTAGCCATTGCCTGACTGGTTTGTTTTATTTTTCCTTTGACACGTTTTTCTCCAGCACCCTTTTCTGTCAGACCCAGAAAAAATGGTATTTCATCTGCAGATACAGCCCACAGCTGTATAAATGTATGCATACCTTCACCTTTGACTAGGCTTAGGTATTTGTCAAGGGGGAGCAAAAGTGCTTCCATATTCTTGGGGAAGGGTTGTACATTTTAAGCGAAGGAGGAGTGTAAATTCATAGCTACCTATTACAGATGTAGCAGCTGGTCTTATTAGACTTGCTTGTAACCTGAAAGATCTGTCACAGTCACTCAAGTGCTGTTTTACCGTCTGAATGAGGATGTTGCACTTTGGCCTGTAACAACTGGAGCATAGGAGGGCTGTTTGAGTCACCCATGGCTGTGCTCTCAGTGGTGGTGGGTGCTGCAAAATAACTGTCCTGACACCCAGCCTGTGCATTGAGCTACTGGGGCTCCTGCCTTTATCTTATTAATGCAAAGGCTTCAGTGTCATAAACCAGCATTGACAAATTGATATCCCACAAGAAAGGATTTGAAGACTATCTTTCCTGGAAGAAATCCTCCCAGATATTCTTATTGGTGGTGTTGGAAATAGAAATGGGAATTGTTGACTCCCTGTTCAATCTGCAACCAACAGATTCAACTGTTGAAAGAAATCAATCGTGAAGTCGGTGTGTGCTTTGTGATATTGCAGTGTTTATATCCAACATTTCTAGTCATACCCTTTCCAGTCTCAAGTTTCTAAATCCTTGGTGGGATATGAACAATGTGGTCTGGTTTTCAAAGCTGCTGAGAACATTTTGGAAATTAGAAGAAGAATGCTAGATATACTCAGGAGCCTGGGTTCACACATCTGGGTTTGCATGCTTTGTTTCTGCTATCTGCACCTTCAGAAAGTAGAAAACAACTACCATATTGCTCACAGCTTATCATTAATCCAAAGAATGTTAAGATGGTTCATTTTGTTAATTCTTATTCTATTAATTTACTTTGCAAATTATCAGGCTATAGAAATTCTGTGCATTAACACAATAAATCCTACTTTGGCACTGCTGTTTTCTGAGTAACCTATAGCTACCAGCAGCCAGATTTACTACTTTTTCCATTTTGAAGTTTTCTCTGGTTAAGTCCAGATCTTACAGTTTCTTCTGTCTCAGTGCTGACTCCTCAACTTTTAAGGTCCTGTTAGAGATGGGGTTCAAAAGGTATTTGGGAAAAGCTGAACTTTTGCAGCCTGAACTCAGGAGCAAGTGTTACAAGTCCCAGTTTGCAAAAAAGGAACTGCTGACACTAATTATTTTTGTTGCTTATTTATCTCTTGATAGGAATGCAATCTAATTAAAATCATTGCTGCTCCTTGCAGGTGGCATGCTTCTTCATTTGGATTTCAGGAGACATAAACAACAGCAGCTGTGGAGATGACCCTTCTCTGATGGGAAAATTCACTGTGAAGTTCACTTCTGTTCAGACTGTGGAGCCATCACAAGCTTCCAGCGTGGAGATTTAAGATGGTAAATACTGTAAAGCTTCTAATATGACTCAATTTTAGTGATATTGGGTGAATGAGATCTTGAATTACCAACTAATTCTGAGAAAATCAGGAGAAAGCACATGTATGCACGCTGGACAAAATGTGCTTTAAAAAAACCATCACCCTCGTCGTTCAAGTGGTTCCTGAGAAAAGTATCATTAAATAACTGAGGGAAATTGGCATAATGATTTAAAGTTGGACTAGAAAGTTTCACACTACATGTGGGTCCTAACAGTGAAATTAGAAGGAACATATACGCTGAGCTATGAGACAGATATTGCTTTAATGAAAGGCATAATGGTGACACTGCATGAACTTAATATTTAGCCAGTGACGTTTACACTTTGCAAGATCCCAGGGGAGGCAATTAGGAGGGCTGTAGAAGGAGGGAATAATTTTACCTGTCAGGTTTGTAAGTGGGCAGCTCTTTGTATGTGTGTGCATATATATGCATATTTGTATGTGTATGAATGATCCAGAAGCTAATGAAATGGAGAGGCTTGGCGGGGACTGTCAAGCCTGTGGTTAGAGGTGGGGAAGGAGCTATTTCCAAACCCACAAGATTTATTTCTGGAGCTGGTGGGTACGTGGGGGGTGACTTAGCAGACTTTAGCCTTCAGGGCTTTCATCTGCTTTAAATTCAGCTTAAAAAATTGCTAATGGTAACAGGCAGCAGGTAAGTTACCCACGTACATCTTACAGATGAATTCACCATATTCTCCTTTAAAATTTGTTCTCTGATTATTTCCCCCACCCTTGATTTCTCAGAATGTGACTGGGCAGTGGTAGGTGGAGGAGGCTTCAAATTCAGCTCTTATAGCTTATGGGTCTCCATCCAAACTGTGCACTGTTCTGCCCAGAGTTAACCTGGCAAACCAGAGCTTTCTTTTTGGGGTGGAAAATTAAATGGTGCTAAGCTGGTGTTGAGAGCTGGACAAAATGGTCCTTGCTCCAGGAACCTGCAAATACCAAAACTGCAGTGCAACACTCGCCTCTGTGCCCACAGGAAGGTTTGGCTGAAGTCTGATCTCAGCTTTGTGGTCACCTTGGTATTCAGCTAGTGCTGAACCCCAGATCTTTCATCCCCATTGTTTTTGGGAGGTTTGGATCTGCAGTATTTCATGCCCAAGGCAGATAAAGCTGATGAGGGACAGCAACAGCACAGAGCACCAAAATGTCAAATCCAGTCATTTCATTGTCAAGTTCTTAATGATTTTTCCATTGTCTGGGATGTTTGCAGGGTGATTGTTTGTTTTTCTCCCTAAGCAAAGCTTCTGCCCCATCTCAGTGCTCACTTGAGACATGTAAGTTACTTGCTGTGGAATAGAGTGCTGGGGACAGCACTGTGACTATAACTGAGACTTCTCATCACCATGCAATTTCCTGTGCCAACCAGTCTGAACCATCTGAGGTCCCTGCCTGACCCCTACCACAGGCACTGGGAGAGTTTCAAAGTAAGGGCCAAACATCTCCAGAATATGGCACTGGTGCTCTGAAGCAAATAGCAGCAATGGGTCCACATATTGCTTTTCCTCATCACCCATCTAGGTACCTGCCTCTACCTGAAGTATATATGGCCCATATTGGCAGTGTGAATACATGGGTCAAGTGCTGCAGCAGAACAAATTCATCATCAAGCAGGGCTTTGAGCTGAAACACTGCTGTGACTGAGGTAGTTATTTTTGCAGGCATATGTATGAACTAGAGCTTAAAAACTTGGTTTGAGCCACGGGCAGGGAAGACATGTCAACCTGATAATGCTTTTGACAGGCATGTTGTTGTCCTATCTCTTGGCTGAGAAAAAGTTGAACGTCTCCTGCAAATAGAAAGATTTCACTCAAGTCCAACTGCTTCAGGGAGAGCAGCTTCTCTCTTGATTGCATTTTCCATTTCAAAACTCATTTTTAGCCCAGCAGTGAGGAGAAACCCCAAAACTCATTCAAATGAGCCTTTTAATAGAAAAATCACATTAAATATAAACCAACTTCCTGGTCTTGTCTGTAAGTCATGACTTTTTAAAGACCAGGGACTGATGCTGCAGTTAATGTTGTGTTAGCAATGCTCAGTTACTTATCTGTGAGGAGGAAGGTGATGGTGGGGAGGAGCCTGTGGTGTTATTTGTTCATGGGCCTGATGGTTTAGCTATCTAATTTGGGAAGCAAGACTATCTCTGACTCTTATCACCCTTTCAGCGAGGCAGATAGCAGCCAGCACATTACTCACTGTTACTCCATAGGTATCTGGTTTCTGAGTATGTGTTATAAAACATGGCAGCCGAAACAGTGAAACCTCTCAACACTGGGCAAGGGGATGTGGCTTCAGCTCTGTATGGGAAGAGGTGGATGGACTTGTCTTCATCACCTGCCACAGAGGCTGTGAGAGCTGCGGTGGCTCTGCTTTGTTGTCACTCAATTAGTCACTTCTCCTGGGCATTAAAGGGTGCAGAGGGGATAAACTGTGATATAGGAAACTTCCCGAAGTTATGGTACTGTTGCCAACACTGCAATAATAAGGGCAACTTTATTATAGTTAGAAAATCAAGTCCTACTCTATCTGTTGCTGTCTCCTGCCTGACAGCTGCTTGTGGGGCACCAGGAAGAGATTTAACCTCACTAGTGCTTCGCAGCTTTATCGTCTGCACAGGGTTTCAATGTGTTTAGATTGGGTAGGTTTTTATTCCTGTTTTGCAGATGGAAAATAGTGCCACATAATTTGGAGGTAACAACAGCTCCTTGCTGGAAATCCAGCATCCCCCTGGCTTTGGGCACTAGTGGTACAGCAGAGTGCAGCCTGGATTGCTTTGCATTCATCCAGATTCACCCATTAGGATGCTCACATGTACTGGACTTCAGTCACAAATTTGGACAGGCAGCAAGAACTCCCATCATTGGGAGCACTCCTTATTTTGGAGCTGGGTAATGCTCTTAAATGTTCTTCCAGTGTAAAAATGTGATTTTTCAGAAGATGCAGCTTTGGAGAATGCACTAGTCTCCTTCCTAGCAAAGGAAAAACTTCCTTTGCTCTCGCTGGAGGTGTGAGGGAAGGAAAAAATGGAATGCATTTGCCAGTTCCTCCAACTATGGTAGAGAGGTTTTAGGATTGTACAGGACTGATCCATGCTATGCCACGGTGCTGGACTTGCTGAGGGTGTGACAAATAAATAAAATACATATTACATGCAAGTCCCTTTAAAACAGGGTTCATGCTTTAACCTGGAAGGATGAAGAAAGGTTGATAGAGATTGTTTTTGTTGTTGTTGCCAGTGACAGAAATTTCTGTAGACATTCTCCTGACTTTAAACAAAACATCAAAGCCCCCAGAACACTCCAAAATAACTTACCAAGTTCTCTCCATGCCTTCTGATGTGCACTGTGAATTTTCAAGTATATTTGCTTGTGGATGCCTGTGATGGGTAAAAGAGTGAAAATGGAGATTGCAGAGGTTGGAAGCCTGGAGAGTCTTGGTTAAAGCCATGAGGATGGGTTGGCAGGAGGAAGGTGCAGGTTGTGGTTGCTCATTGTGATGTGTGATTCCATCCTGACCAGTGTTACTGGGAAACACCTGTGGCTTTGTTTCATCACCCTTAAATCTGTCCTAGTGTAAACTGCCCTATTAACTGGTAACCCACTGGTTTGTGTCTATGTGTGTAGTGAGGAGCAGAGGCAGAAAGGAGGTAGAGTCACAGCAGTCAAGAAGGATCAAAGATTGGCAATTTTTGCCACACAAAAGGGTAAGTGATGCTGAACTCTCTCTAGACTGATTCCAGCTGAACACAAAGCATTTTAACTTCTTAATCCTCACTTCTGAGTTATTGCTTGGCCATTCAGGGCTTTGTGGCTTTTGGGAGATTCTCTCCTGTGTGCGACTCTGGTCCTAAGCAAATAGCAAGACACTACTGACTTGCACAGCACATGTTGAATGTTGAGCGTGGTGTTAACCTTGCAAGCTCTTTGGGTTTTTTGTGTCCCTTTCTGACTGTTAGGGGAATTCATGGAAATTCTTATTGAGAAGGAAGCAAACCCAAAGTAACTGTGGATGTAATCTCTCTCTTCCCATTGGAAGGTGAACACAAGTTGCACCTCAGTCTTCTGAGGAGACCCCTAACCTTCCCACACTGCCTTCAAGGCATCTGCTCTGGGCTCTCCTCTACCATCTTTCCCACCTTAGTCATTTGCTTATCTTCTCACCAAATGCTGAAAGGTTCCTCCAGGCTTCCCTGGACTGTTGTGACTATGAATCCGTATCAAACGGTTGTAGATGTGAATGTTTTAAGCCTTGTTTTTGGGGTTTTTTTTGGTTTGTGTGTTTGCATATTTGGGCTCGACATAAAACCCAGCGGAGACTCTCACTTAGCCAAGGCCATTTCTGCATCTACTGCAGCTGAGCATGGTGCTCCAGGGAACCAGTTTTATTCCAGGCTTTGCCAGTGATTCATTTCTGGATGTTTTCTGCGTGATTCCCTCTGGGCCTCAGTTTCCTGTTCTGTAAAATGGAGATAATACCCTTTTATGGCACAGGGCTGCTTTGAAGCCTTTACAATATACTCTGATGTGTTTGGATGAAAGTTTCTCTAAAGCAGATTTAAAAAAGCATGCAGCTCTCATTGAGAGGTTTGTATGAAGCGATCGGGATTCCAGAGTTGCTCCCCAGGATGAATGTGTCTGTTGAACCTTCAGACAATGCTGAGCACTGAAACAATATTCATGTAACTTTCTAAAAGCATCCACTGTTGGTGCCCATGGCAGGGTTTGCTGCTATTCATTCTTTTTGTTTATTTTATGTAAATCCTTTTCCCTTCTCATTGAAAACACAAACAAAAAAAGGGGCTGACAAAAAAAAAAAAAGTTTTGCCCTGTAAGCCCCATAAAATTGATTCATCTCAAAGTTTTTAAGTGCCAGCCCTCTGCCTATCTGCCTCATTTTAAAAGAAACTCTCCTCTTTCTCCTGACTGTCATATTATGGGGGGGAAAAAACCCTGAAAGCAGAAATGAAAGAGATGCAGAATTTTTGTCTCCTTGCTTTTCTCACTCGGGTCCCTTTATGTGTGCTCTCCCACCTCCCCCTCCTCCATCACCCTCGCTCCTGCTCTGCCTCAGTTCCCATTGAAATGTCAAATGCAGCAGTTGTCTGCAAGTGAAAGAGGGGCTCCCTGGTGGGAACAGCCTGCCCTTCTAACCTGAAGGCCTCGGCGGTTCTCTTCTCCCCTTTTTGGTGTTTCCCATCCCACTTTCTCAGCAGATGTTGTGTGGGGCAGCACAGGCTGTAAAGGAATGAGTTTCTTTTCACCTGGCCATGTGAATGGGCTGGCACAGAAACGCTGGCTTATTCTCTAACTCTGGCAACAGCTTACACAGAAAGAGATTGTTCCTAAGAGCTGTCTTTTTTTCTTTCTTTTTTCCTTCTTAGAAGAAGATGGGGGGGGAAAAGGCTGAGAGACGCTGGCTGTATTTTAAGCTTCCTCCTTGGGTGCCAAAGGAGTCCGTAGAGTTTTGTTGCTGCTACTTTTGTTCCTTTTATAGTTTCAATTCAAGCCCCAGGCTTTCAGCTCCCCTTTGTCTTAGCCCTGCTTTTCCCAAGCAGTTGACATGAGAATCGTTTCAGCAAGATGGTGGAGGTTCATCCAGGAGCATTGCCCCAGTTTAGTCCAGGGCTTTAGTTTTTGCATCTTTCAGCAGCTGAGTGGTGGAAGTTTGCAGGAGAGTGACATTTCACAGGCATTTGCAGGGAAAATATTTAGTTTCATAAGAGTTTTGCCTGAAAATATGTGACAACAGGGTGCAAAAATGCTCAAACTCTATCCTAATATTGAGTTTTGTCACTGTGCTCTTTGAGGTAGGATAGGCATGTTAAAGGTGGAAAAAATAGAAGGTGTGTGAGTTTTCACCCTCTCTCTCCATTTTGTTGGCTCCCTGAATATCTGACTTCATGTGGCTGGTTGTTCCCTGTAACCTGCTCTTTCTTCCTCATCAAGACCTTGGGCATCTAGGATTGGCCAATTGGATTGCACCAGAGGTGTACCTAGAAGAGAGATTCCCCTTCCCTGTATGGATGTCTTTGCTTGGCACCTCCAGAGCACTGTCTCTTATTAAGGCCACTTTTGGTCACGTCTTTCTGCTCTGAGCCCAAGACTGAGACTTGATCTATACTCGAGCAAATTATATATCTGGGGTGGTGGATCATTTGACCCCCAATGAGAGAAATGCACATGCTGCTGGTCTTGAAAAATGGAGCTGTCGTTTACTGATTTAATGAGTAAATAATGAGCTATTCTGAAATACTGTAGAGATATTATGCCAGCGGTTCTCTTTGGATATTTATACACATTTTAACTCCAGTTGTGTGTTTTGTTGTGTGTGCGTGTGGTTTTTCAAAAATCTGAAGTTTATTTTTGCAGTGGTGCTTGGAAAGCTGTAAATGATCCACAAGGAATCAACACACAAAAGTCCCTGGCTCTGCTCCACCCTATTGAAGTCGACGGCAAAACTCCCATTGACTTCAGTGGAAGTAACAACTAGGGCCTGTGAGAGTAAACAATAAATCAGTTTTATAATTAGAGTATCTTTCTAAGTCCTGTTCTTAGTGCTTTATGTGGCTGAGGTGTTAGGTGCTTGTATGATGATGAAAGGTATAAATTAATCACAAACATCCTAGGTGAAATATGGATTTGTGAAGGTGAAATTCCTGAACTTGAAAGTGCTGGGTAGGCTTCAGCTTTCAGGTGGTATTTTGGAATCCTGCACTCGAAATCTGTTAACAAGAATAAATACAACATGTTTGAGAGGTTAAACCGACCCTCCATTCATCATGTAGCCAACAAGTGTATGACAGTATTTTCCCTTTCCTGATTGTAAGAAGCACAGTTTTTAAAGAGGTGGGACTGGAGGAGTCAGCAAATTGAGCCTCCTGCCTGGACAAGTGGACATGTCACAAATGCCAGTCAAACACTAACCAGGAGGAGATGGTTCACCTCCAGCCACATATCCTGCACGTGCAGTGCCTGTGGTTAGAATTCTGCAGGAGTGTTTTCAGTGTGTCTGTTCTGGCACATTTATCAGTGTTATAACTACCCCGTTAAACAGTAGGATCGTATAAGTAAGTCATAAGTACAGTTCTTATGTAGCCTGTTCTGTCAGTGGACTCCAAATGACTTCATGAAGGAAACAAATATTCTTAATTTACGTTTTATGCAGGGGAACTCAAGACTTTATGGGTCTGCCAAATATGCAAGGATAGAGTTCAGCCCTCTCCTAAGTCCAAGTCTAACATCTTATCCCTTGCCTTTTAAAGGCTTTATCAACTAAAATGTGTCTTAAGCTAAGGGCTCTGTATTGTAAAGTTTTCCTATTGATTCTTTCCCTGGAGTTTGTGCCTTTTGGAGGAGATGGGGCATTGCTAATTGCTTCAGCTGTTCTTGACTGTTACAGGGCACTTGAGCAGAACTGTGTAGCTTGAGTGTTTGTGCTTTGTAAAATAACCCTTCTGCCTTTCAGACCGGAAGGATTAACAAGTTTAGCTGCCTTGATTTGTTTTGGGTTATTTTGTATGTGATATTCATCTCGGGTACAACATAGCTGAAGGTAAGGCAAAGTTGTCACTAGAATATCTGAAGATGAGTGCTGCGGAAATAGAGCGCTATTGTTGCTCTTTGAGCAATGACACTGACCAAAAGAAAAGACATCTGGGTAGGAAATAGCAGGCTGCTTCCAGGGAACATCCATGGTGTACCTCAGATTGCCATGAATGCTAGCCCTGCTAGGCAACCAGCAAAGGGAGCTGCAGGCAGCCGTGAGCCAGGCCAGAAAGAGAAAAGAAAAAAGGCTAACCCTGAGAAAAACGGGTGCGTTCTTCCTAATTGTGCTTTGGACTGGAAGTCTTTTTATTCTTTCTTTTTGTTGCATTTTTCCTCTTCCTTTTCACACCCCAGCAGCAGCCAGTGGGTCTCAGTGTTGGGTGGTCATATCCCACCCCTCCTCTGACCTTCCGGGAGGTTTGGGGCTGTTGTAGGAGAACTGCCACACGTCTGCATGCTCATCTCGCAGCATGTGGCCATGTGAGCTGGGTCAGACTGCAATATTGACCATGACCCTTGTGAAGGGAGGGTAAAATCCACCATCTGCTGAAGGACACAGAGTCCGACTCTGAAAGTAGAGTTGTGGTTTCACCCAAGGGTAAACATCCAACTGTAACGGACAACATTTTCAGAGCTGGCTGGTGACTATCATCATGCTCAAAGTGTTTCCAGCCTTTAACATTTATCTTTGAACAGTACTTTGAAGAAGGCAGTGGTGGACAGAAAGAGGTGAAATAGCGTGCCTGTGGTTAGGTGAGAAGTCGTGGTGGAGAGGAGAACTGAATGTGACTTTTTCCTTTCCCAGGCCATCACTCTCGCTTATGGGCTATCTTCTCTCTCACCACTTTGTGCAAGTAGACTAAAAGTCACTTAAAATCACAGTGTGAAGGAAAACAAAAAAGGAGGGTTGCTCAGGGGAGAGAAATGGCTTTGGTCAAGAGCTGAGGAGCTGGAGCAGCACAGGGCAGTGGGGCGAGAGAGGTGACAGCATCACACTGCTCTGAGGCTGTAAGGAAGCAGGACCAGGAGCTGTCTGCATGGGGAGAGAAGCTCCCCATGGTGATGGTCTTGCTTCTCAGACACATTTTTTCCTGTCTCTTTCTCCTTTGATGTTTTCCCTGGCTTCTATTTCATAATTATAAGATGTGGATTGGCAACAAATCGGTTCTCAAATATGTATCAAAATTCTTGATTTGATTAAAATTTGTCATATATGCATCCCATCTTTAAACCCTGGAGCAGTGATAACCTCCGGAGATCTGGAGGTGCTGGGAGTAACCTGGGGCACCTCCTGCCTTTTAGCACAGGCTTAGGGCTGAAAAGCAGGGAAGGATGCTAGCATGGCCAGCTGTAGCTCAGGAAGCAGCCTCAAGAGGGAGAGAAGGCTTTCTCGCAGGCTTTTAAGACCAATGTTCAAAGAGAAATGTCTTTAGAGGAGAAAAGGCTGGGCTTTCTGGCGGTACAAAACTCAGGCCCCGCAAATCTGTTCTGTGGCTTTTTTTTTTCCCTCTGATGCTCCTCTTCTGCCTGATCCTTTCCTTCTCTGCTAGTGACTGGGAATTGCTTTCTAAACCTGGTGACTATAGTGCTTGGCCTGGGATGAGGAGTCTCACCTAAACAGATGCAGGTCTGCACCTTTTCTCCTTCATTAGGGATGCATCATGTCCATGTGTGATAGGACAAATAGACTGGACAGGAGGGGAACGAACTGATTAGTTGCCTTGAACTGAAGGATGCCCTGGCACAGTTTGGTTAATCACTGGACAAGGCTAGCACAATTGAACAGATGACCAACATAATAAATAACAAATAGAAAACACTGCACTTCCAGCAAAGGAGCTGGCTATTTACAGGCAGCAAGAGGTTTGCAGCACCAGCCCTAGCAACAAGGACAAAAGTTATCCCAAATGTGTATATAAAGCAAAGCTCCAAACATGTGAGCCCAAGCCACCATGGACCCACTGTATCATGCTATTAATACATGTATATAAAGCAAAGCTCCAAACACGTGAGGCCAAGACACCATGGACCCACTGTATCATGCTATTAATAGGAAGGAGGCCTCCATTAACTACTTAGAGGGTGACACAAAAGCATCAGAAGAAATTTGTGGCATACATAACGAAGCATGTTGCACCATATCTAATTGCTGGAATAATTGTTTTCTGCCATGCAAATTACCAGGAGCAAATTCACTCCAGTACGTTTGTGTATTTAATTATCATCAAGACATGGAATTGTGGGACTAGATTTAATATGTTCATAATGAAACAGCCAGAATTTGTGTATTTGCAGAGAACTCGTTATTTTACCACAGCTGGATTTATTTATTTTCAATAAATCATTATGGCAGATACAGTTTCTGCCTGTTTGCCCATTTAACGTAAAAATTGTGGTTTCATTTATATAGGTGGTTTCTATCAAACACACATCACCCCTCTTGCTTGCAAGCTGTGTGTTCCTGTATGTTTTAAGGAGGAGCTCAATGCGAAGAATAGACGTTAGTTCATGTATAAGCCAAGAATAGAGGAGTAGGAGGAATTAGGATTACTTAGATGGGTTAAGACTTTGTAACGGGTCATGGGTCTTCATACTTGTAGACACATAACTTGAATTAAGCTCCACCCACTTATAAGCCAATTTAGTGGTTATTTGATGGTGTGTGTAAGACAAGTTAGTTATTTTGGTTCCTAGTGAATCTATTTTCTCATCATAACAAGAAACAACAGAAATGGATGCAGGATTGCCACTTCTGATCCTGAGACGGTTCTTCCCCTCTTAAGCTTCAAACTGTTTGTATCAGAGCTTTACTAAAGATACTGGGATATCAATTCAAGGTTCAAGTTGCAAGAAAATATTAGAATTGGGATGAAATACTGTTGCTACTTAAACTTTGTTTTGGATTTTGTCTGTTAATTAAGCTCTTGGAATGAAAGTTCTGAAAGCCAACAGTGTAGGTGGCTGTTCAGCCAGGACAAATCACATTGTGTAGTTCCCAGGAGCGGTGTGTGTGATCTGATCCTATCGAAAACTGTGGATCTGCAGCTCTGGAGCTGCTGCTCCATATAGGTCCAAGCTTTGGTTAGGAAAGCTGGTTGTTAAGAAACATATTAATTTCCTGGGTCTCCTGCCTCTTAGCTTTGCTTACCTCGATCTGGAATCGGCAACCTGGATGCAGTTGGCTTTTGCTTAACACCTAAATGTTTGCTGTGGTCATTGCTTCAAAAATAAGAAGGGAGGCTTCCAAACTGTTCACTGTGGTGCCAGGTGAAAATGTGGTTGCAGTGCAATTAGAAACGCAGACTAGTGCCAAGCTTTGCTTTGTGTTTGTTTCCTTTTGTGGATATCAACTCAAGCTGCAAAACACAATAAACCAGGGGTAATGAATGGTCAGGAAGGTAATGTGCTGTGTCACAAGAGGTGAGATGGGGCCAGCTTCTTGTGACATCTCCATGAGTGTGCCCACAGGACCCTTATTTGCAGTGTCCCCGAGCTGGTTTGTGTATAATTGATGGGTACCCTGAGGTTCTGCCTCCCCCTCCTCCCCAGGATGTCCTTTTCTGTGTTAGTTTGTTTTTTAAATAATTAACAGACTTTGTGACTGCCTGTGTATCTGTCCCTCTGGAATTCCACTCCAGCTGCTCTCATCCCTCCCCACAGCTCCTCCTTCTCCTCCCCAATGCTATTTGCCTTTCACTGTGTCTTAAAGAAGTGTATTTTCTTTTAACTTTATGTGATTAAAACCTATGAGCGCTTTTTGAATTAGATGCTCTTTGTTGCTTGCTGCTGTCCTGAAATCTTCCTTTCCCTCCCAGATGCGCAAGGGAACCTTCTGGTCCTGATAAAGAATATGATTTCAGTCTCAGTAATCCAATACAGGGTAATTCTTGTCTAATGGACAGTTTCTTTCTCCAAACTGGTGTTATAATTTACCTGTTTTGGTGGCACGAAGGGCTGGGCGCAGTTGAGAATGGACAGGGAATGCCATTCCTACCCTGTTTGTCCCTTCTTGCGCACCCTCCCCATGGCTGGTGGTTGGACCCATGTGTGGGTTGGTATGGCTGATATGGATATGAGGTTATTCACGCAACCCTGCGTGTATCTTCTGCAGCTATTGAGCAGCAAGGACAAGAGCCTGTTCCCTCTCCGTTCCCAGTGCATCCACCTTGCTATGGTGCCAGCAACAGTATGGGCAGTAGAGATGCTGTAGCATGTCTTCATGCCACTGGGAAAATCAGCTATTGAAGCTGCTGTCTTCCCTTTGCTGCCATGCTGGCCTCTGTTCCTAGAGGAAAGTCCTACCAATAGAAGCCCCAAAGCACAGCAGAGCTGCTGGAGATATTTGCTTTACATTTTGGCCTTTGCATAAGTGGTCAGCAGCAAGGGTGGATGCTGTGGACCTGGTTGAAATGATTGATTTCTGTGTGACAACCCAGGATCCCATGGAAGTCCTGGCTTCTGGGCATGTTGTTTGGGAGTGAGAAAGGCTAAGATTGTGCTTGTTAAAACTGGACCTCTTATCGTCAACAGAAGACTGTCAGATTGTTCCTCTTCTACCTCATATGAAGAGGTATTTTAATAAATAACCTTCCTTCCCATCTTTACTTGCCTAGGCTTGCTGCTCTCAGATCCACATTTTAATTGACATGCAGCTTGTGGCATGGCTGGAGGCTATGCCAATAATGCACATATTCATGGCATGGCAGGCAGATAGGCTCCCCCCTCCCTCCTCAGACACCATCGTTCCAAGCAAACATCAGACAAGCAGCTGGCTTTGATGTGGATCCTGGGTTTGCAACCTCAAAAGAGGAATCTTTTGGAACCCTGTTTGCACTGTTCCTTGTGCCAGACATTGCAGCAGTGTCACAATGGCTGAGCAACTGTGTCCTCAGCATGGTGGAGGGAGTATTTTGCAGTTCCTCAGCACATGCAGTTGTGCTAGAGAGTAATCGAGAGCAGCCTGGGCTTTGCAGGGATGGGTGTTGTGAATATGATGGTAACAATCAGGGATGGGGAGTGGGGCAGGGAGGGTGGGTGATAGGCCTATTGCTGGACCATCTGAGGCACTTGTCAGAGGACGTTAGCCCTGCAATTAGGAGATGCTGAAGAGGAGGGAAGGGGAGACAGCAAGAGAGATGCTGCAGTGGGGAGGGCTTTGTGTCAGCATACAAAGCTCTTTTTCTCAGCAGGGCTGTAGGGATTTGCTCAGGTCTCCTCCCAGATAAATTAACTCCATACAACACCTGCTCCTTTAATATGGCCAGGCTAACTGTGCCGCAGACCTGGCTTTTCTGTCCCTCTCTTATTTCTTAATGACACAGAAGCAGCCTGTGAACTCCCTTCTCCTGTTTTCTTCCCCCCTAAACCACCCGTTCTAATGGAGGGTGAGATTGTTTCCCCCAGAAGAACGATTGGAAAAAGAAAACCAAACCAAAACAGTTGAAAGATTTAGAACAAAACCCTACCAAAAAGCCCTCAAGCTGGCAAGAGGTGAAGGGTATGTAATTGCTATTCCTTATGCAGCCTACTAAAGCTGCATGTTTTAACCATCTGAAGACAACAGGGATTTATCTCTTCCAAGAGAGTCAAACGTGGGGTTTGCATTTTCTTTCTTTTCAGGAGGGTTGTGGAGAGAAAGAGGTGGGCTTCATTTTCCTTGGGATTAGCTAAAGCTCCTTCCACTTTTATGTTGGCAACATGAGGTTTCATCAGACCTCTGATCCTGCGCTGAATAAAAATATAGCATTACTGTCAAACTGCGAAACGGAGGGCTTGAACTTAACTGGATTAAAGCATATATGAGACAGCATTCCTCTCTTAATGGAGTGATGGTGTGCGGCGTTTGCTGCTGTGATGCCCATATCAGCCAATGTCTGTAGTGGAGCATAAGGGGGTCCTATTCGCTCCTGCTGACCAGAGAACCTGAGGGTGAATTTTCTTCCAGGGTATTTGACTTGATGCTCAGATGTCCCATTGCTGCAATACTGTGGGTTTCTTCTTGACAATGCACCGTTGGCAACAGGCTTGCTAATCAGTAGGGTGCACCTCATATTCATGGAAATGTATGCACGAGATTTAATTGCAAATAAATGCACTGAGCCACATTTGCTTATAGTTTGGTGTTTGTCTTTCCCATATGAATAAACATCCCTGGCTGCTCGTCTCGGTCCTGCACATACTCTTGATAACACTTTCACAGACTGTTTGCCACTGTTGGCTCTTGGTTTATTCTTTGGACACTTTTCTTGCTGGATTTTGGCAGGGTTTTCCTGACTTCCACTGATGGTCCAGTGTATTGTGGCTTTAATGATGTATTTTAAAATGGAGTAGAGGCCTGGGAGAATCCACTCATGCAATGTTGTGTCTCCTGTCTCCATGCTTGTATGCTGGGATGTATCCCCATATGTCCAGTAATGAGCATGGGCTAATTGCCTAGGAAGATAGAAAAATAGATAGGTAATTTGTAGCTATTTAATTTTACATTAGGCAGAGGGATGTAGGGGCAGAGGCTAATGTTGTTGGCATTTCTTTTCAGGGTTGTTAACCAGATATGCTGCCTCTGGGGCATAACAATGCCTCCCTCAGTAGAGCTCTCTAATACTTTTATTACGTTCTTATTAATTTAGCAATGGCCTAAAGTCTGTGAGGCACCTTCTAAGGCATGATCCCTGCCCTGAGGACCTTACAGACTAATTCCAAAGCGTGATACAACCGGGGATTACTCAGTGAGGGCAAGGGCCTAATGGAGTAAGAAATGGTTTGTATTAGATAAATGGATAAGAATAAATCAGTGCAAGAGTTAATCACGTCGTTCCTTGCAGGCATGTGGGGATAAGCAGCTCCTTAGGAGGTCTATGGCATGGCTGGTTGGTTAACTGAAGTCTTTCCAAGCAGGGACAATGGATGAAGGTTGTATCTCATCTCCCAGCTCTGTTCTTCACCACCTTCATGTGGATGGCTGCTCTGGTAAGCAGCTTGCTCCAAGTACAAAGAAGCTGCGTGAGTAAATGGGTGGGTCAACCAAAGCATTGGCTGTAACCAGCCAGGGACACAAGCAGCTCTCACCCCATCTCCCTTCTTAGTCCTTTAGAGGGCTGGGGAAGTTGGTTGTGTTTGGAATGAAATTGCAAAGCTATGCCTTTTTGCCACGGATTTCAGTTCTTGGGAAGCTGCAAACCAGTGGTCCCAAACAAAAGAACTATGCAGGAGACTGGGGAAAGGGACAGAGTGGAGTGGGGGTTGGAAAAGGGCTTCTGCTCAAGGGTGGCCAAAGGGCCCCCCCAGCACCTGTCCTCCTTGTTTGAAGGCTGTAAGCTGCCCAGCATGGCCAGCGGCTCATGGGACAGATGGGTCTGCAACAGCTGAAGGAGCTCAGGGCAAGAGGGATGAAAGCGAGACAGTGAGCCCTCCCCTCAGAGCCTCGGCAGCACGGGCTGGTGTGAGCCAGTGGGGAACATTTGGTGTCCATGTGGCATCTGGCAGCAGAGTTTGCTTCTCTGGCATTTCCTTTGGTGAAAGGAAGAGCAAAGCAATTCACTTCCAAGCAGCTGCTCTGCTCCTCTGGGAGGGAACAGCATCCTCCTCCCTGCCCCAGCCCTTCGGCAGGGTGCTGCAGCACAGTCCCCTACACTAACACCCCCAGGTAAACATCCTTTGCCCTCATTTAGTCTCATATTTTTTTAGTACAGAGGGAAGAAAAATCTCTCTGCATCACTTACTTTAAAAACCAGTTGCTGTGGCAACTGGATGCGGGGTTTAAAGTGGCCGGCTCCGTCTTCTTGACATCATTGTTTGACTTTCAGTTGCTGGAGCAACAGATCTCTGGGAAGAACCAGCAAGGTCGAGGTTTCTCTTTCTTTCTTCCTCCACGTTGCTTTTCTTTAGGGCCTGAGAGCACCAGCGATGGTTTGCTTTTCACTGAAGACACACACTGTTAACATATGATAGGAAGATGTCAGGCAGCATTAGAAGAAATAGAGGTTAGGTCAAAGGCTTCTTACAGTTGGAGAATTCCTACAAAACTGGGGAAAAAAAAAAGAGAGAATGAATTAGCCATTATATTTCCTGAGATCAGAGTTAGAGAAGACATGGCTCCAGCATGCTTAGTATTAGGCTTTTACCATGAACGTTTTTCTATCGCTTGTTCTGAATCACAAGTTTTTCCAAAGCAGAGGCATAGCAGAGAATGTAAAATGCCATCAGATATGACTATAGAAGTCAATATCATAATGTAGCTCCTTCATTTCCTCTTAATGCAATGTTACACTTATAGCTTCCTTCCCAAAAGTTTTTCTTTCTGTCAGAGTTGTCTCTGACCACAGAATAGCTGTTTAACCCATCCCAGACTGCAGGAGAGAATATGAAGCAGCTATTTACTTAGTCATTGGCTTCTAAAAGGTCCATTTCCTCCACGCTGGTTGTGCAGGGCACTGGCTATAGTCACAGGGGTGGAGGGAACGTGCTGCCAGTCAGAGGCACCAGTGTCACCCTCTGAGTGCAGAGGGACCATGTCCCCACTGGGACAGGGGTAACTTGAAGATAATGCACTGAGACTTCAGTAAGCAGAATACTGTCCATTACCAAAATGCTTATAGCCAGAGATGCTCAACTCCATTTGCGTGCCTTAAGGCTCTCCATTGGTTTTAAGCACCGTGGTGGCTAGCAGCATCCTGGCCCTAGCTGAGGTCTTTGGTTGAACAAACACTGTTTCTGCACAGGACTCTGAGATTTGGCTGGTTTTCCTCTGGGGTTAGTGTTTGCAGAGCTTGTGATGACAAAAGCCACTCGCTTTCAAGCTGATGCTGAATTTGTAGTTCTCTGGGTTTGAGGTTTGAATTTCTTCCTGCCATGAGGCTGACCAGGTGTGGTGCAAAAGCCAGAGTAAAGGGGAGGCTGGAGGTAGGATGATGCATACACTGGAATACGGTTTTGGCATCAGGTGTTAAATTAGTAATAAGTGAAATGTCAAAGCAAGGGCTGGCTTTTGGTGAATGTTTTATGTTTAAAACCTAAATAATAAACTACCACTCTTCCAGGAGGCTGACAAAATATCCATAGGATTTCAGTTTGTATCAGTAAATCAGGACTGGCCTTAAGTGATGCTGTTGGATAGAATAGGACAAATCAAAAGTAAAATGCAGTTCTTAATAAAAATGCAACAGGAAGTTAAAAGTGAATTTTGAAAACAAAATTAGAGAAATAATAATAATTAGAAGTGATATCTGTTGGTATCAAAGTAAAGGAAACCATCATTAAAAGGTATTTAAAAAGCAGAGTTTTTCTTGTTCTAAGGATTCCTTCTAATGTATCTGACTGCCCATCTCATTCCAGGTTTCCACACATATATATATAAAGTGCAAAGTTTTTCACAATGAAGTTATGGTTTCAGTATTATACCCTCACTGCCCACAAAATACACAGAATTCAAATTAACAAATACACATGCCTCAAAGTCTACACAATGTCAGCCACAAATATGCATACAAGAATGCTGGTTGCTAGAGTTTGGAGTTAGCTATTAGTGAACATTTGTATGGTGTTCAGATAATTTGTTCTTAAATGCCACACATGTACCACATGGTTCAGATGTGGTTTGAGGAGCTGTAAAATGGGATTTCAAACTGGTTCTGTTCCTACTCTTAAAGCCATGGCTCAGTGAGGGTTCAGATGCATCTTAACTATAGGGCTGGCGTCCTGAGTCTGGGATATTGTGACTAGCTGGGTTTTGTGGAGGCTAAAAGGCATGGAGGCAGCTGCTTATTAGTGAATTTGTGCACGTGCCAGTCTGCAATGAAATGTACTTGAAATAACCTATCCTAGATGCCTCTATGAGGATGATGGCCCTGATGATTTAGCTATTTTGGTTCCAGCTTGAATTATTCATGTATTTGAAAACACTCATGAATTATTTGTGTTTTCTCTAAATATATAATTTAAAAACCCCAAATCCTTCCGATGAAATATAAAAATGAGATTTATTTATTTATTATCTGAGATGCTGTCCTCATCCCAAAACAGCCCTTCAGCCATAGGCTTATGGGGAGCTACGCTGTCAGGGCACAATGATGTCTCAGGCATCAGCATCCCTGCATTAACCTGTGCTAACAGGGGATCATCCCGATTCAGGAAGAAAGAGGAAGACTCTTTTGAAAGTCAGATGTAACCCCAACTTGTTTCCTTAATTTATGGGTACTGGGTTTTTGAGAATAGCAGCTAGCTTGCACACATGGGTTCAGGATTTAGAGAATGCTTCACAAGCCGATGCATCTGGACTTAAGGTGCCCAGCTGTGGATCAAAAGAGCTTGATCCCTGCAATGCAAAGTCCTGATTTGGTACAATTTCAAAGACTGGTTCAAATGCATTCAATTGCTCTGTTGACATAACGTTATCCTGGAAGCCTTTATGCCAAGTCTAGTACTGTCTGTCATCTTCAGGCTGATATAATGTGGCCAGCTTAAAACTGGAGCACATCTTATCATGTGCTCAGGCTAATTCAACAAAAATGCGTTTGTGCTTGATCCAGATCAAATCTGCCCTGCCACGAAATCTGGGAGTACAACAGATGTGATATTAATAGATGTGGAACCACAGCCTAAGCCTCTCCCCCTCCCCAAACATCTGCAGCAGCGGAGGGGGGACGGCAGCGCTGGGAGGAGGCATCCTGTGGGGACAGCAGTTCTGCTCCTGTTTAACTGTGTGAACTTCCCAGTGCTTACATTAATTTTAAAGAAAGTACTTTGGCATAACTGACATAAAATCTGGTCCCTGCACCTCCAGGGATTAGTTTCTTCCAGGGCAAGTCTGAGTAGCTGCACTCTAATGAAGCATCTTAGCATATGATGGAGCTTTTCTCATTTCTTTTCCTCACAACTCTCAGTGCAGTAGAACTGCTTTTTCTGGGTACTATATTAGTAGTTTTTTAAAACCTCCTCAGACTGTCTGAAAGACCTGGCTGGCCAAGGGGCCTTGATTTCACCTAGATATGATAGTGTCCTGAACTGCCCAGTGGTAGAATTGTCCCTTCAATTTCATTGCCTCCATAAAACCAAGATCTCTGCTTTTCCCTGGTGGAAAAAAAAGAAAAGTGCCTCATAGTTACCCATCAGATTCCCTGGTCGTTTTTCTCTTGTATTGACTCTACCTTCCACTAGAAATCTTTCACTTTTGTGACTCCTGTCATAAGAATTTAGACACCCCCCGTTAGCTGGTTAATGCACATTCACTTTGTCAAAAGTACCAACTGCTTATGTGGAGAGCTTGGGATGTGTGTGTATGTGAGTGTGTGCTCAACAAAAGCCTTTTCTCTCTTCATCTCCGTGTTCTGGGACTGAGGCCAAGTTGTGATTGTAATAATGTAATCTCTTCTGAATACTTGAAGTGATGGGAAAAAATGAGATTTTGAAAATGAAATAGATTAATCTATACAGCTGTGGGCGGGGTGGGGGGAATCATGCATTTTAATTAGCTCTTGAGAGTAATTTTCCTTAAAGTAGTACAAGCCAGGTGTGCAAAAGTATTCCTCTGCTTTGAGAGTCTCGCCTCTCCTGGAGTCCTTGGAAAGGATGGTGACAAGTGACAAGTTCATTGGGGATGCTTCTGTTGAAGGGATTGAGTAGAAGGCAACTTGATGGGACCTTGTATTTCAGAGGTACTACTTACAGAGCTATCTGAAAATCAAGCTCCTCTTCCCTAAAAATGCCTCAAAAATGGAAGCAGCTGCTCGCTTCAGTATGCAGGGGGACTTTATTTCTTTGTGTGCTCGTGCACGCGGGGGAACAGTGATTTATCAAAAAATGTTATTTAACTTTTGTTCAGGATGAGATCATTCCCTAAAAGGTGTTTGCAGTTTATTACTTTGCTGACTGGGGCTGCTAACTGTTCTGCATGCAGCAGAGAGGAGGAAGAGGGTAACGGGTACATTTCACTGGCCAGGGGCACTGGGCTTGTGTTGGAAGAGGGAAGTTGACCCTCTGTAACTCACTGTATGCCTGCTCTGCCTCCTTGTGAAATGACAACTGCTCACCCAAGGCATGGTGGTTGTGCCCATCCTCACAGCCTGGACTGGGAGAACACAGCCAGGTAATGGCCATCACTTGGCTGATGAGCACTATCCGTTAAACCAAGATAATCCAATGACTTTTGATTGTGCACCAGCAGTCTTAGAAAAATCTTAGCCGTGAAACCACCTAATATTCACCCTCATTTCCTTTTCTTAACCAGGAAGGGGTAGTTTTCTGACGTTATAGCAAATAAAGTGTAGGGACTGGAGAAGTATTTGATTTCTTGACAAAGATGTTTATTGACTGATTTGAGTCTTGGTGTTTGCCCAGAGCCTCCCCCTCTTCCCCCGTGCCAGGTGCAGAACAAAAATCTCCCATCCTGGAGTGCTCAACCTCCTCTTTCATCCCTGATCTACAACCCACTGCAAAGGACATATGATTTTAAGAGAATGTGCTGCTTTACCTCAGTCTGAGTTTTATATCCCAGCTAGGCATACTGAAATTTTTCAAACTTCCTTTTCAATCAGTCACTTTGGCATTGTAATGGCTTGGGTTGCTCTTTTCTGAAGCCTGTTTTAATTCTTTACCTTTGTATTTTAGCAGCAAGTTGCCTTGAATTTACAGTTCCTGTGGAATTCCTCTATGAATAGCACCTAGGTTTCCTACTCTGCAGCTGCAAACAAGGTTTAAAAGCTTTTGGGATTTCTTGACAGCTAATAACTCCCAGACTTGAGCATAGTTCATTTTCGAAATGTTTCTCATGCTTCAATCTGGACAGCGTTATGCAGGTCAGGGAATCCTGTCAGACTGGGGGCCAGGGGAGGATGTTCCATCAAAAGCTTTTTTGGCAAATTAAAAAAAGCCAAAAGGACCTTTAGGAATACGGCTTAATATCCTTTCCATCCCAAATAGGAAAAGCACCTGTAACTGATGCCAAGCATAGGACAAAGTAAATAACAAAACCTCCCTAAGCAAAGACCTCCAACTGGAAATGTTTCCTGAATGATCTCACCGAGAATCCCGTAAGTGGCTGGATCAGTTTTCGGGAAAAGGGAACACAGGCTTCAATTCCATACTGAAAGACAAGAAAAATCTTCAGGAAAAACAAAAAGAGCCAAACCCAGATGCAAGCTGTCAGGGTGCTGGGATTTTTGTCATTCCTGATTGGGAACTGGCACTTACACAAAATGTCATTGGGATACAGCAAGGCTTGAGGTGAGGAAACTGGTCTGAAAAGTGACATGCAATTTCATCCTGTGCCCACCCTGCTATACAGGTAGAGGAGGGGCAGAGCTTGAAGGGTGAATATTGTCTTTGTAAACCTGGTATCAGTATGTGAGGGATGTGGCACGTGATGGGTTGAGCAACAGAGGGGTTGTTTCATCTCATTCTGGACTTTATTCAGCTTTGCTGTAAAGTAAATGCGCTTGTGTTTGGTGTGTTGCCACACAGAGACAGGACCCTTTAGGCTTGTGCCATCACCCAGATTTGGGGCTCCCCTTAATTACAGACTTGCACTGTTAGCAAGAACAAGCTGCCTCATCAAACTCATCACCAAGTTAGGGTTCGTCCTTAACTAGGAGCGGATCTGACCTAGAGTCAGATACTGTCTCTTCTTTTTAATGATGTGCCTGCAATTAGTATTTATTTTAAATTTAATCAGTTAGCGCATATCAGCTAATACCTCAATAATTATGATTATGCTGTCAGGGAGAAAGGAAATTAAACCTCAGGAGATCACATCAGAACTGTGAATCTGAACTCATTGTAACAGGGATTCTAGGCAGGACTGGTCGTACTAAGCAGGTTTAGAGGCATGATCCAGAGAAAAATGTAGAAGATTTTTCTGTATGTTTGGGCCAAACTGACTCACTGAGAGACACATTTGGATGGGTATTTTCACTTAGCAAAAACACCTGCTCAAAGCTGGATCTTTATTGTCTGGAATTTTTGTGACTCATGGTCTGCTTCGCTTCTACTCTTCTGAATTTTATCCCTTCAAAGTGGTTAAACTGGATGTATCTTAAGACTCAAAATCCAGTGGTCTTTGGTTCCAGCTGCACTGAAAATACTGCAAGGCATTTTCTTGTCAAGGCTAAGAAATGTAAAACAGTTGGATCGTACAGATCAGATGTTTTCAAACTGCAAGTGAATTTGAGAGGCCTCCCTCCTATTTTAACTGCCAGAAGAAAGAGTCTTGAAATCTTTATTTTCCATTGCATCACAGGATCTTTAGATAGAAGAGACTGAGACCTGCCAAAATAAATCGTCACTGAAGCTTGCTTGGAGTTTTAGGAAAGATTTGAAGAACCTACTGAGTTGAATTAGTTTGCCTAATCCTAGTGATAATTTGGCTGAAGATGTTCACTCCTCTCAGATATACTGCAGGCCGCGTGTTGTAGTACTTGGACACAGATTTAACACGAAGACAGAGTCTCAGTGAACTTCCACACCACCATCTGAACACCTTCAACTTGCCAGACCGATGCATTTCATCAAAATGGACTTTTCTGTCACAATAAGATAGCTGAACGTGAGGTATGAGCCTGCAACTGCAAGTGTGTTTAGAAGGGAAAGTAATGCATATTCCATATGGTAGAAATTGATGTCTGGTTATAGATGTTTCGTATATTCCAAGAACAACATTTGCTCCAAATGAAAATTCATACTCTTTAACTCTTTTTTAACCTGCAGCTTGTTTTTTTCATATTGAGGTCTTTGTTAATTCTATTTCTGCTTCAATGGTTCTGCTTTCTTTCGTAGCATCTGTACTGAGTGATACCCTTCCTCCACAAACGCTATCTGTGGTCTCAGCTTCACACTGCCCTTCATCCCCAGTGCCCCTGCAGGGAGGGCCCTGCAGTGCTGACAGCTTTTAATGAGCTGCAGAAATCCAGGGCAGAGGAGGCTGCCTTCAACCGGGGAGGTTGAGCTTATCTCTTTATTTACAGTCTCAGAAATACTCTTGGGTCCTGGGAGATGAAGGGCCTGTGTGCGTGAATACAAAAGACAATTACAGTGGTGTTACTGGCAAGTGAAGATGATTGATTGAAACACGGTGACAGAACCATCCCCTGGCAAAGCTCTAGATGGAGGGTGCAGTTCTGTCCCAGGCTCAGTGTGCTCCAGGACCATGCCCATTTCATTGAATGCTTATTTAGAAGGAAGAGGAGAGAAGTTCCAGTGTTATTACATAATTCAGTATTTGGTTTGGAGTTTCATGTTCTGATGCTTCATTTAAAAAAAAACAACAAACCCAAACACGATCTTTTTATTTTAAAACTCATTATAACAGTTGTAAAAACCTAAGTTACTTATTGTACTCTTAAGGGAATCGTTAAACAACTTGTAAGGCTCAGAGGAAGGCTGAATCTTCTGGAGAGATGTGATCCTTAAACATTTGGTAAGGATGGCATTAGTAAGTTCTCTCTGGATAATTTCAACCTAAGACAGTTCAGTAAAAGCAATGTCTCACTCTTTTTGGGCATCTCATGTCTCTCTTTTTTTGGGTAAAAATCACCTCCAAACCCTCTTTATACATCATCTTTAGGAACAGATGTGGAAATGCAGCAGTGTCTGGGCTGGAGGATGAACAGTGTTCAAGACAATGTTGGTACTACTCAGTACTGAACTTGTGTAAGCTGGAAATGAGCTTCCTTTGCCCAAGGAAGTTGTGAATGCTCCAACCCTGGAGGCGTTTAAGGCCAGGCTGGACAGAGCCTTGGGCGACATAGTTTAGTGTGTGGTGTCCCTGCTCATGGCAAGGGGGTTGGAAGTAGATGATCTTAAGGTCCTTTCCAACCCTAACTATTCTATGATTCTAAAACTACCATTTTCTCTGCTATCTTCAATGGCAGCTGGTCTCTGGATACCAGACCTAGCATAGGATGGGCCAGTGGAGGTCTTTGCCTAGGCAGAACAGTCCTTCAGCTGCTGCACACCACATAAACATGTATATGTATGTGTGTATATGTATACGTATGTAACGTATGTTTATGTACTGGACACAGTTATACTTTTCTCCCTGACATGTTTCCTTTTCTTCCTCACCATATATGACTCTGATTAAGCTGTGTAACTTGAAATGCATACATGTGAAGGTCTTGTGGGATCTTTTAACTCCAGTGAGGCAATGTGGTTCAGACTCCCATCAAATAAGGTGACAAAAGTTGTATCTGAGGAAGACCAGGGGGGTACGTCATCAGTTCAAAACAAGGGAACAAAAACAGAGCGAAGAATTGTAGCCAATGTGCTGGGAAAGACTCCAAGAAAATAGCAAAGCTGCCTCTTTGTGTGGATAAGAAACGTTAACTGGACAATGGAGCAAAGAAACACCAACAAAGAAAAGAGAGACCTTCATTTGCAGAGAGAGACCTTGTCCAGTGTTGACTTCTTCCTTTTGGACTGGTGCGTGCCCGTTTTGGCTGGTGCCAGAAGAAGGTGCAGAGAAGGTCCTAGGATTCTGTGAGAACCCTGAAGACTGTAGCTCTCTCTGCTTTGTGATACACAAATCACTTATAGCAACAGAGTAAGGCTTTCAAGTCTCCTTTTCTACCATTTAATGAGACCCTGGCTGTAGCAAAAAGAAGAGAGTCCTGGGCCTCTTCCCATGGATTGTTTGGATGTTTTACTGGAACAATATTTGTGATACACAGACCCAGCTTTTTTCCCAGGCATGACGGGAAGAGAAATTTAAGGGAAGAGGAGAAAGGAGACTGCTAGTAAGAAGGAGAAAGTCTGTACATTTTTTACTTTATGTGCGTATCAGCAGCCCACTGTTATACCAGATATAGTTGCTGGCTTGTCAATTTTCTTATGGTGAAAAGGTGCCTAGAACGATGGATGGGCTCCTGATAATGGAAGAATAGTTTGTATAACTGGTAGTAATAGACATAAATCTCCAGCAAACTTAAAGTTACTTTTAGCTGCCTGAGGAAGATACTGTTGGTTTAAAGACATTTTTTCCCAGTGACTATACTTTTTCCTATTAGAATAAGATCTCTGCAGGGGAGAAGACTGTGAGGAGTGTTCCTCATGCTGAGACACATGTGATCAAACTTTTTGTATGGTTATGGAGAGACATGCCCTTTCCCTAAATCTTGACCTTTAAAAAAACTTCCTCTACAGCAACTGTCCTAGACACTGGCACAAATCTTGGGCTGCATCATATACATGAGAAGATCTGAAAACTGGAATGGATGAAAGTTGTGTGACTGCCATGGGATGGAGAGCAGCAGAGAGTTATTTCATGTTCTCCTGAAGCAGCTAGACAGGACTACCAGTAGGAAAGGAGGCAGCTACTGGAAAATACTCACTCCTCAAGACATCAACTGGTTTCTGTCCTACCTGGTGTGACCTTCTGTAATCACTCTTGTAATTTCTACATTGACTTAACCAGTCAGTGCTGGTAGATTGCATTTTCACATCATTTTTCTCCACCTATGGCTTGGTATGAGATGAATATCTGTCTCATGGTGGCACAAAGAAGAGGATCTTCCAGGACTTTCAGCCTGCAGATAAAGATGAGAGGACATCTGGCCTCGCCTGCTGTCTGTTGTTAGCCGGCTGCGGTACCAGAGAGACAGGCTCTTGGCAAAGGTTTCTGGAGTGGCTTGAAGTGGGGAGGAGGGAGGAGTTCCTGAGGATTATACACCCCTACTCTTTTGAAAAAGCAGGAGGGTCCTGGGGAGAAGGATGGGTGAGAGGAGCTGCCAGATGTGAAGACATGCTCAGCCAAAGGAGAACTTCCAAAGGCTGAATCTGATTTTCTAAGAGAAGGCATGCAGAAGTATTCCCATGCAAAGCTTTCACGTGCATCTCCAGGCTCGTCTATTAACACTGCTTGCAATAAGACAAATTTTCATGCTAGTGGAACCCTCTACCCCCACAAAATGCACATAGCACCCAAAGATAGACAAGTGCTGGCTTTTTTTCAAGTTCTTGTTATTTAAAGAAAGAATCATCTCAAATAAGGACAATCTATGATCAACCTGTAAAGATACTTCAAGGTTTTGCTGTATGATAAGCATAAATAGAGATTGATTATCTAATACTCATATATCCCCCTGAAGCCCCCAACTTATAAATAAAAATATCTCGCAAGCACAGAATCACCTAGGGTCAAATTCTCTGCTGGTGTAAACTGGCAGAAATCCATTGAATTCTCCCATAAATCAATTTAATTAAAAGTATCTTCTGATGTGTCTTTGTTTAGCAATAATGCTCATCTGAGAAGGTGTTACGGCAGGAAAACAAATCCCTTTACATTCCTTCCCCTGAACCCCCTTGGCTCAATTGTAATTTAAACAAATATTTGTTTTCTAAAACTGGAATAATAAATGTATCGTTCACAAAGAACCTTTTGTTCTGCCAATAGACTTGCTCAGAAGAATGCTTATCTACTGCTGCGTATTGGAGAGGGAGGAGAGAAAGAGCTGGTGTAATTCACAGGTATAAATTGTCCATATATGTGGCGAAGATGAGTTTGCTTGATAAAATAAGACCACCCTCCCTGCAAAACTATACCTGAAGCATTAAAAACCTCAACACTCTTCTGAACTTTTGAAATAATGTGATTTAAGAACCTTTTGTGGTTTTAGCTTTTCTACAAATCTGACTATTCCACTGGGAAGAACCCATTAGGCCCAATCCAGCAAAATGCTCCAGAACAGCAATTCACTTAGCCACATGCGTGACTTTAAGGAAGAGCTTAAATCCCAGGCATTCAAACCATTCCTGTGTGGTTTATTCCTGGCCTTTTGGAGAGCAGAAGGAATGCAACATGGCCAATCCACAGCTGATAAGGAGGCAAAACCGAAGTGACAGACTGAGGTGTTGGGAAATATTTGCTTGGCTCTGAACTTGTGTATTGGCTGGAAAGGTTTCAGGCGTTTTCTTGACCTCTGTAGGGAATCCTCATGTTTTTTTTCCAGCTTTTCACGTAGATTTTAGCCACTCTTGGGCACCTAAGCCCCAGGTGCTCTTGCTCAGTGCTTGCATCATGACAGCATGTATCATGAAGGCTTCGGGACTGCTTTGGGAACAAATTGGTACAGATGGCTAGTCTGCTAGATTGCTATGGTTGTCAAGGATCAGCTCTTAAACAGGTGTCTCCCTTTCAGTCTTCAGTACATATGTGATTTTAGGTTATCTACTCTATATGGAATATGTGTCTTCCGTGTATTCTCACCTTTATGTCATTTGGGGTCTCCCAGAACCCTGAAATGTCAGGTGGCACTATGACTGTCCTTATCTCTCATGTGCCAAGATAGTCCTAAAAAGAAGTCATGCTGGCGACTGCCAGTCCATCATTCTTTTAAGCATCCTTGTGATTATTTCATTTCCATATTCAACCTCTTCCCTCTGGTGAAGGAAATCACATCCAAAGTGAAGTACACATCCAAATTGTGTACTTAGATACCAGGTAAAAGCACGTGTGCCTTTGCAGCATAATGATACAGAATGACTGTGTTGTACTTCTTGGTTTAGCCTGCGCTGGATCCCTCCCTTCTCATGGCTCTTACCAGGGAGGAGGGTAAGACACTCACCCATCCTTTCTGTTCAGAGCAGCCCAAGGTTCACAGCCCACCAGGCAAGTAGGTGCTGTAATGGACAGTATCATCCAGTGGTTTGCAGCAAGAAGAAAATCCTGGACTTTTGGGGACTATAGAAGAAACAGGGGAAAAATCCAGGCATTGAACATATACTCTGGCTAGGAACTAAAGACACAACGTGCCAGTGCAGGGATTTTCTTGGAAGTACAGGAGGCTTCAGCTCTCCTCTGGCTGGCTTTGGTGGATGGGCTCCAGTTCTACCTCACAGCTCATTACTGCCTGTGGTTTCTCCTCCTAGGCAGATAAAGGATAGATATTCCTTGATCTTCACTTTTGCAATCCTCACTGAATACAAATGTGCTGTTCTTTTATGCATGAAAAAGAAGGTTGTGTCAGTGCTGCTGTAGTGAGACCAGCCACTGAAACCGTATTTGCTTTATTAAATCCATTTGTCTCTGAAATTTCCCCATCATATGTTTGCTGTGTTGAACTGATGAGACCTCCTCACCTCGTGACATGTTTATAGGCTTTAAAGAATTTGATGGACAATTCCGTCCTTCAAGAACAAGGATTTAAATTTTACACTGCATTAAGCAGGAATATATTGGGGCATGAACTAATGTTTCTTACTTAAAAATCTTATTTCATTTGATCCAAGGCACCTTAATTTCAGAGTTAAACATTACTGGTGGAAGTAATTTTAAATTTGCACAACATTGAATACTAAGAGTAAGGTCTGAATTGACCTTAAAACGTGTATGTCCTTTTGGGGACTGAAAGAGAAAAACTAATCAGAAAGAAAGAGAACAGAAAAGACTGCAGGAGCTAAACTAAAAGAGACAATCCCTTCATCACCTAAATAAAACCCACTAAGTGTTGAAATGAGGTCGAAAGACATTCGTTAAGACTGTGAAGTAGAAAGGCAGTAATTATTTCTTTGGAAAATCTCTCTTAAGGACTTAAGTAGAAGCCTGGAGGAGGCTGCCTCCAGCTAGAAGGAATTGCCCCTGGCTTTACCGGGAGTGAGGGAAAGAAAGGAAGCAATTACCCACTGAACAATGGTGCATTAAGACGGTCCTTTCTGTTTTCAAACCCAAGCTCCCTCCCCAGTGTGTTTTCCAGCTGGGTGAGAGGAGGAGATGGCCTCCTGGGGAGGCAGCCAGCTGCAGGCAGGGAGCTGCTCTCTTCCATTGCCAAAACTCATCCAGAAGCTTCTTGCCAAGAGGTCCTTGTGTCCTCATCCCTCCTCAGTTTCTCCGGTGGTTTACCAGCTGGCTGAAACGCTGAGAACACGATGTAGTTTTACCATGTCCCCATCTCCCTCTCATTTCCATTCACCCAGGATGGGGATGGACAAAGCATGGCTGCCCCATAAAACCAGCCCATACCTTGCTGCAGCTCAGAGCAGAGGGATGATGGGCTGGGAATGAAAGTAGCACTTCAGGTGGATTCAGCTCAGGCCTGGGAAGCAGCTGAAGATGATGCAGAGGCACCCGACTGACCAGAAGAAGAGGCAGGGGACATAAATACTCCAAAGCTGGGGATGAGCAGTTGTGCAGCCCCATCCTGCAAGGCACTGGTGTCCCTCTGCTCCTCTGGAAGTTAGTGGGAATTGGGGAGGATCAGCCAAATATGCTGAAGAGGCAACCCTGAGCCCATTTAAAAAGAAACCAACACCTTTTCTTATTAAACCCCAAGCAAACCAACACAGGCCCCCTCTCAAATCTTCCTTGCAGTCAGAGTGAACTCAGAGTATCTTGCATGCAGCAGAAAGCTGCTGGGTTTTAATGCAGTGTCCCTGGTGGGGCAAAATAAATCAGCACCACACACAGCCCCGTGTAAAGGTCAGAGAGGGGTGTTAAGGGCTTCTTCCAGCCTCCACCGTGCTTCTAGTGCTGGCAATAGAGGGAGGGATTGCTCTGTGAACCACCCATACGGGAGCACTAACGGGTTTCAGCACATGTATGTGCTATCAGCTGCTCTGCTGCATGTTTGCCTTCCAGGTTCACCCATCTCCTCTCTATGAAGTGCTCTGCTTTGCAGGAACAACCCTGGGCATCATTGTGTTGGCCTGAGCCTGGCGAACAGCCAGAGCCTGGTCTGTTTTATGAGGTCTGTGGAGCTCTAATACATGTTGGCAGCCTCTCTGTCCCTCCTCTCCTCTCCAGACACATCTCCCCCCTCAGCCAGACACCCAGCCTTGGCCTCTGGCCCCAGGATGCACACAGCTGGACAGTATTTTGGGCTGCTTGGAACAGCAGATTCCCACCCCAGCCTTGTTCCTCTTTTACATATGACCTTAAACTCTTCTTCCTGTTCCTCCTCCTGTTGCCTTATTCTTACACTTTGCTTTCCCTGACCCATTTCTGCACTTTTTCTTTCCCCATCCTTTTGCAGTTAGGTCACAGGGATGCCTTCCTATCTCTAGGGCACCTCTTTTTGCTTGTCATGTGAGTAGTTTTGTACCTCCTTCCTCACGAGACTGTCCCCAGCTCTGTATTTCTGGCAAGACCATATGAAGCACGTGTGAAGGCATTTCTGCAGCCATGGGCTGGACTGTAGGCTGAGTGACTGGAAGGGTTTATCTGCGTGGAAATCACTGCAATTAATCAGTGGTATGTGTGCACCCTCCGTGCCTGTCCTGCTGCCAGAAGCTGATGCCTCATTCACCTGTGTGCTGCCTCACATGTGCTGGGTGGCATTTTCACCCTTGTGATCTTCCTCTGAATAGTGCTGACTTCAGAGATTTTGTTCTTCATAACAGTAGGTCAAGACACTTGAGCATATGGTGTGAGCAGGGGTGACCCCCGTAACGATGGTGGGTCGTGAGCTCAGCAAGGAGACTGTTTTTCCCTCTGATCAAAGGGAACCTGTTGCAGCCTCTCTTGGGGCAAGCTCTGCAGGAACAGGCATAATGGGAAAACCAGGGAAGGTAGGGCTGCAATGCCCCCAGGGACTTCGGTGTCCATCCAAACTAGAAGAACCTGATGGCTGAAATGTGGGCTTTGAACTCACCTCATCATCTGACCTTGATGCTCTCTTAGACTGAGTCAACCCTTCTAGACTACACCCTGGATCATGGCGTGGATGCAGCCACTGTTAGACGTCTGTGTTAAAAGTTTCTGATGCCTTCACATTCTTTATACCACGTGTCTATTCAGCCCATGAAGCAGTGAGTCAGACCTGCTCTTGGACCTCAGGAGTTACCTTAAAGTTACCCCCCCACCCACACTGTAAAGCCTGAAGCTTGCACTAGTTACCACCTAAGTCCTGCCTTGGGGTTTACTGTTGGAGATAGTGAGGGCTTTGGGTAGGTCTGAGGAGGACGAGAGCAGCATCACAGGTGAGCCTAACCAAAGGTGTCCTGAATTTAGCTCCTCTCTGCTAAAGTGGTGGGAAGGTGATAGCTGCAGGGTAGGTGGAAATAATGAAAGTTATGGAGCTCAGCTGTTGAACTCAGAGAGTACATATACCCACCCAGCCCCAGGGGAGAGCTTTGTTTTGCTGGGGCTGGTGGGATCTGCAAATCATGGTTCGTCCTCTATCAGTTCACCAAGGTAGGACCAGTGCTATGGTTTTGCTTTATAGGTTGTTTTCTTTCATTTGAGGGACAGACCTGTTGCTCTGTTTTCCTGTCTCACCTACGTCCTGCTCATAACTGGGAGTAAAGAGTAAAGCCTTTGTGTGCAGCCGTGAGTGGATCCCCTCTGCATGCTCCTCTGCTCAGCAATCTGTAATCCTGATAAAGCACCATCTGGGCTGTAAGCATGAGGATATCCAAGATGACAGCACCTCAAATTCCTAGTTTATGCTTATTAATAACAAGCTGTAAAAATAGCAGTCAGACAAGATGAGATCATGAGGCTGATTGTGGGATGCCATATGCTGTCTGTTTCACTGAGCAAGCTTCACACAGAGGGAGACCTGTGCTCCCTTGCCAGAGCAGGGTGGGACTGGGGGGCAGGAAGGGGTGTGTGGGCTCTGTCCTTTTTGGGGAAGGTCCATGGGAGAAGCTCCAAGTCTGAAAAGCAGCAGGTCTGTGGACAGGACAAATAAACCATGGGTTTTAGGTAGTTTTACTTGGCTGTGTCTGTAGCTGCATTGTCCTGCTGTGGCATGGATAGTGCAGAGAGACCTTTGAGACCAGCATGTCTCTGTCTCTTTAAGATAGTGGTACTTTAATAGAAGCCAAAGATTTTTCCACTCTTTTTTGGTTCTGTTTACTGTGAAGTAAAGATTTGAAAAACCCCAGTGAGAAAATGATGGGCCCATTTACATTTGTACATGCTTCAGAAGGATGATGTAGATCTTGGCCAGCAGCGAAATAGCAACATTCTCTGTACTTAAAGGAATGATATTTCCAGCACCTTGCAGTGTCCTATTTGTCTTTCACAATCCTCTGGCTGAGAAGTGTTAATCTAGATTAGGTCTCTTCAAGCTTGGATGGCTCATGGGCAACTGTGCTGTGTTAGTAAAGTGTGAAGGGCAAGAACCTGCTTTCTGCTAACAGGGGCCAGGGTGCTGGTGACTTCTTTTGCCCAGGAGATTTGCCTGTGCTGCACCTGGGCTGAGCAAACAGCAGAATCAAACTTTCTGAATCCTTCCCTCTGTTTAAGGAATTAATTTTCTGACTTAAAGATTGTTGCTCCCTTGGTAATACCCTGGACTGTGGAGCCGCATATTCAAACCCTCCTGCGGACCCTTGTCTGGTTCCCCTTGCTCTGGTGCATTACTGCCTTGCCAGAGGGGCTGTTTTTGAGGCAGGGGTGACTGTAATACCCAAGCTAGCCCCTTGCTTGTCTGGCCTGAAAGAGGCTCAGGTGCCAATTAAATCTTGCACAATCAAGAGCAAGTGGGACCTTTGGTAATATCCCTTCCCAATGCCGCAGGTTCTGCTGTCCCAGGATGTGTGTATGAGTCATTGTCTGGAAATCCAAGTGGCCAGATGTCCGCCAGATACAGCTGAGCTCCTGGAGCTGCTAACTCCTGCAGGAAGGGCTAGTTAGAACCCTGTGCGCTGTTTCTCCTTCCCTGCGGAGGTGGCTGCAGGTGAGGAGCTCGCTCCATCCCTGCAGGCGGTGGGGCAGGGAGCCAGCGCTTGTGAGACCCAGGCAGCTGGGTCCATCTCTGTGCCCCACACTGGGGTGGAGGGGAGGCTGCTGCAGCAGCTCTGCTTCTCCTACAGCCGCTGCTGGCTGCGGTGGTGGTGCCTTGCAAGGAGCAGTAAGAAGGACCCCTGCAGGCCCCTGCTCCGAACAGCTGGGGAAATGCTCCTTTGGGCTTTGCTGGTGCCAAAGGCTTTTATTTCTTAGAGCAGCATTAATCTAAAGGCTCTGTCCCTCGCTGTTCCCCTCCGCCCCTCTGGATTGCAATCTGTGCAAAACGCAAATGGGCAATATTGCTGTAGTGCTTGTGTGGGGAGTTTCTGGAGGGAGGCAGAGTCCTGCCTCGGGGCTGTGTGTTGGTTTTGCAACCAAGACTCTTGCAAGTAAGTGCTCTTCTACTAAAAACTTTATTTTCTCAGGTTTTCACATTGTCAAGAAACCTGGTGGCAATACAAAATGCAGGTATTTTACTGCTGCTAGACAGCGGCCCATGAAAATTCATTTCATTTTTATGAAAAAAACCCAATAAAACAACTAGTGTTGAACTTAATAAACTCTTTAAAAAGTTGTGAAACACCAGGGAGTCCTGTTCTGAGGAAGGTCATTGTCTCTCCGGGAGAAAACCACAGCTTTCTGAGAAAAAAATGTGTTACTAGATCTAGCTGATAACTTGGTGGCCGAGATTAGTGATCTCTCTCCTTGCTTCAGCTCCACCTCCAGCCTGCCCCATAGCTCTGAGCTGTACCACCAGCAGGCAACTGAGTCCCACCAGCTAGTTCCTCCCTTCTTGGAAAGGGGATATTGGCCAAAGCCCCCAAACTCTGCTGTCATGAATAGGGCACTGGAAGAAGCAGCCCTGCTTTAGGGCAGCTCCCTCCGTCCTCAGTATAGGTATTTTATGGGCACCTTGTGGGATGTATGGACTAGGGCCCCATAATATACTGACACGCTCTAGGAGCAAAGCAGAAAAACTTCTCTTTGTATCTGTTCTTGAAAGAATCTTGCTGGAAGGTGAGTCAGGGCAATGGCACTGCAGGAGCCTGTTGTAATTGCCAGATTTAGGATGTTGGCCTCTGAATAAATCTCCGCTTTCGCTTTGCTGGACTAATTCAGGCTTGAAAACTGAAGCGACAGCTTATAGCCAAGCTTTTCAGTGTGGCTTGCCTAAGACTGTGCACGTGTGTATGTGTCTACATGCAAACGAGCTGCTCCCAGAAAACAGAGTCATGAATGCTAAACTTCTTATCTGTGTGGACTGATGGTGTGAGAGGCTGAAGACCCCATAAATTACCTTCTTTCTGCTCAGAGTGAAAGTGATACTGGTGCTGTAGTCCCTGACAGCAAGGAATGGCTCTGATTCTGGTTGGACAGGTTTGATTGGCCACTAATTTACTCTCCCTCCTCTCATAATTCAACACAGCTTTCTTGGTGCGCTCTGCCAGCTCTCTCACCAATTTGCTGCTAGGAGGATTTTCCTGCTAGTGAATTGTGGATTTCTAGTTAAAACATGTACAGAGCACGCTCCTGCTTGATGGCTCTGCTCTTAGATGTCACAGGAAGAGACAGTGTTTTGTATAACTGCAAGAAAAATACCATGTTCTAATTAGTGTAATTTATAGTCCCTTGCAGGCTAAAACAACAGCTGATGAGTCATGGAAGTTCCTTCTTCTGACATTTGCTGAAAGAACTGTTATTTTAGCTCCTCTGACTTTTGGGGAGAGGGGAGGAGCAGGGTGGGGAGGGAGCAGTTGCTCTGAAATGCTTCACCCCCTTTTCCAGCACCTACCTCCTGCAACGTGTTTCCTGTTTAAAACTTTCTGGTGCATTGCTCTGCAGTGAGGGAGCAGTGATTATGGCCACATCTAATTATTACTCATGGTGGGTCCCACTTTGAGTGGTCATATCTGGACTGGAGTTCCTGCGCCAATTGCAGTTGCTGGGACAGGAGGTTTCAGTACCTGCAATACTGTCTTTGTTGATGTGGCAGAGCAGATGGAAGACTGGACACTGAGGTCCCCCATGTCTAACTGGACGTATTGTGTGTTGTGAATGTATTCACTATGGTCAGGTGAGGTCTGAGCATAATGTGGGATGCTCAAGCCCACTTTCAAGGATGGTTTTGCTACTGAGTTTCAACCTCTTCCTATCTCTGTGATCCAAGACTTTGCTCCAACTGGTCTCTGCAATGATGAGACAGTTGGATTAAAGCAAAAGCTTTCTCCAGATTGGTTTTTCTGCCCTGAAATTGTCACTGATGATTGGGTGAGCTGAGATAAACAGCTCAGGAGCTGCTTGTTAGCTGCAGAGGTGACAAACACAGGGGTGGGGGGTCCTTCCACCTTGTCGGGGAGACTGTCCCTGCCCATGTAAGTCTAGATCCCACCATGAGAGGTCAGCAATGGACCTGCCCAGCAGCCAGCTTGTCTCCTTGGAGCATGCATCTGCAAAGACCTCTCCATTTGAATATAAGGGATGCCATATGGACTATTTTGTTCAACACGTGTTGTCCATGCATGTGTTTGGAGTGGTTAGTGACATAAAATAGTATCCTTGGAATAGTGGTGTCTACAGGAATGTATGAAAGGCTTTGCCCACAGCAAAGCTGAAGATTGCTTTAAAGATTTTTTTTTTTTTCACCCTGGTGGCTTTATTGTTTGGCCACCATGAGATACAGGCATTCTTCTGTTTGTTTTGTTGGAAGATAGGCTGTTGTTCTCCAAGAATAAGTAAAATAATGCCAAAGTGATGGCTACCTTGCACCCTTACCTAAGCATTTCAAGTATTTATGGGGTCATTTAAAATGTTACTTTGGAGAAAAAATACATAAATAAATGTACAAATCTTGATATTTTTGGGTGGCAACAGTAGCAGAGAAGTCACCTAATGACATGTCAGTTATGAAGGGTCCTCAGACATGACTAAAGTGGCAACTGCTGTGCTCTGCTGAAGGTGTGTGAAGGACGATGTCGGTCCACAGACCTCGTGCTCTTAGAGGTCTTATGTCAAATCTTTGCTTAGTCCATGACTTTGGAGAGTTTCTTCAGAGGAATCACTGGCTGGTTTGACTTGGTTGACAGACAGTGAGAATTTGCACTTAAGGGTGGACAGACAGTGGTGAGGAAGAGGAGGCAAAGATGGCTTTGTGAAAGTAGTCAGAATGGAGTCTGGTGATATGTGAAGATGTGAGAAATGAGAATTACTAGGGTGGGAGGGAGCACCAAAAAACCCCCAAAACAAAACAACAGAAAAACAACCAAAGAACTTGGTAGGACTTTGTAGGATTTTTGGTGACCTCTGCATAGCTTGCTGCATCTGGAGCAATGTGTGACCTTTGTGTTTCAGGGTCGATAATGAAACAAGATCAAAAAAAGACAGGGAGAATACTGCTTTGCATCCACATGCAAATGTTCCGTACCTGTGCAACCATACAAACCCAGAGTAACACCTGAGGCAAAAGATGGTCTCGGCTGACTGGTGCCAGATAACAGGATTTCTGGCAGATAGATGCAGTTTTAAGATTCTTTTTCTGGCTGTTTTTCTGGCTGTTATTAGATGGTATACAACCCATTGCTGGCACTTGCGGCATTGAATGACTTGAGAAAAACAGTGAAAGATTCAATAATTTCTGAAGGGGAAAAAAATTTCTCTCTGAAGGACTGCACTTAACGTGAAAACCTCAAATCCCCAGCTAAATTTATCAGGCTGCTGGTTGGGAAAACATATTGGTTCAAATAGCTTTTGGGTGGATGGATTATTCGTATGAGGCTTGAAACACTACTGAGGAAATGTCAAACACCCGCCCCCCCCCCTTCAATTAAAATTAATCTGAATCTCCTCTTTACCAATGTGTTCAGTTTTAGTTTACCCTTTTTTGTAGAAAGAGGCATAAATTTTTATGTTTAGATACTTGTACTGAAGTTTTAAGAGTTGGGACAAAACCAGCAGCATTTCAAAGTAGCATCCTCAATGCTTTATCAGGTTTTTTGGAAGAGGAATTCTGCTTTTCAGTGTGATTAATAAAAGTTTGCAGATGAGTTCTAGCTCTTTACTTCTTGGTCTTGTTCCCTCCTTCAGCCTCTTCCCTTCTTTCTCATAGTCACTGCTGTGTAAATATTGTCTCAGCCCCTTCAGGCACCAGGCTGGCATCTGAATAGTTCCACAGAGAACTGGTTTTGTTCCCCTGGTTAAATCTGTGCATGTGATTACAGACACTGCAGAATGGGAACATAAGCAGAGGTTGATGAGGCATCAGTGGATGACTTAATAGCTGCTTATCGATGTATATTTTTCCTCTGGACCTATATATATCTATCTATCTGGGGTGACTTTCTGCAGCCAAGTGTGGCGAATATTTTCTATTGTGAATGGAGTTATTTTTCTTTCTGCCTGTTACACATTAAGTGATATTCTTGATAAAAATCTGATGCTGATGTCTCAGAGGGCTGCTTGGTATGATGTTGGAGAATTGTTATACCATGTAGCTTTGCCAGAATGGCCCCTGGATTTCATAGGGCAGGGAGATGGCTATGAGCTGTTAGTCTTCTGTTTGTTTCTCCCTTCTGTCACACATCCAGTGAAGGGAGAGCTCAGTGCCTTGGAGAGAAGCTAGAAATATGGATGGTATTTCTGCCTCTGAGGCAATTCCTTTGTGATCCCCTAGGCCACTCTTGCCATATCCAAATGCCTTGACAGGATCTAAGCCCTATATTTTAGGGAGCAATAACCAAAGCTGGTCTTTCAGATACTGTACTTTTGTTTCTCTGAGTTAGTGGTACATAGCTATGTGCCAGGGCCATTGTAGGGCACCATCCATGATGTCAAACCTTGAGCCCTAGATATTTTGATGGAACTGCTATCCAATTGTAAAGATAAAATTCCTTGTAGAACTCAAACTCTTAGAGCATTCCTGAAATTGCTATGAAATGATACTAAGTAAATACCTAAGGCAATATTTAGATGTGGCAAGCAAGGGTGCCCTGAAACTGTTGAGACTTGCCAGTTACCTCTTAAGCATATTCTGGAGCATCCAAAAAGGACTTTGTGTTTCTAACATAAATGACTATGCAAGGCATGTGGAATGCCTGTGTAACTGGCAATCTGCTGCTTGAATTGGAACCTGGCAAATCAATTGCCAGTGGGCAGGTGATGCGGCTTTCCTCAAGTGAGGACCAAAGTGAAAACACACTTGATGCTTAGAAATCGCTTTTCAGCACCTGCCATATATCATAATCAGTGTGGTATAGGGAGGAAAGGAGCGGAATGTCTCCTTTGCTCTGCTACTTTATGCTCAAAGAAAATCTTATCTGAAAAGCTTTAAATCTTTTCAGAAAGGTAACCCTCCTTTGGAAAGGCTGAAATAACCTATACACCTATAGCAACTGAAAGTGATTTTAAAATCCCCTATTAATATATTGTTATGCTCATACATGGTCTTGTTTTATACCGGTGCTCCAGTGGCTAAGCACGGCACAGGGAGTGGTAAGTTCAGCAACTTGGAAGCACAGCTCATGTTCCCCTCTCAGGATCTTAGAAGGCATAACGAGCAAATTCCTTGCCTAGACCATAATTTATTCTTTTTTAGGAATGCCAAGGTCCTGGCTGACAGAATTAGGTTGATGGAGCAGTTGATCAAGAGTCTGAGAAAAGCTTGTATCTTAGTAAAGAACTAATGAAGCAGGGTGGATGCCTTTCTCTGGAGTGTCTACATAGTCTTGCTGGTGACTGCATTCATCAAGTCTCACCTGCATAGTTCCCTCAAACCTAACCAAGAAGGTCTGTTTTTTTTGGGTTTGTTTTTCTGCAAGCCATCAAAGCTCTACTTCCAGCTAAGGAGAAACTGGGTTTGGTCTTAGCAAAGATGGACAACGTGTATGAGCAATATGTGTGTGCGTGTTGACCTTCGTGCAGCCAAGGCAAGATTCAGTGCTCTAATCAGAGGCTGTCAGGCTTTGCCAAGCAGATCTGAGCTGGGTGTTAGTACACTTTAGGAGTCAAAGCTATTGTGCTTAATTACACAGGGAATTAAAAGTCGTAGCATATGTTCTTATATTCCAACTGTGCAGCTGAGCTCTGGGGAAAGCTTTGCTATGTGCTTACCTTGTTCAATTGCCAGCCAGTGTCCTGGCATATTTCAAAGCAGAGAAGCCCTGGGACTGCTTCTGCTTGCACTGTCAGTAAAGAGGAGGTGTAGAGCAGGTTTGAGTGCACCCTCACAGCCATGTCCAGAAGAAGGCAGAGACAAAAGGGAAGAGATGATCTCAAGGGAACGGATGTGGTTACTTGTGGAACTGATTGCAGAAAGCTGTGCACTGGGAATGGGGAAGAAAGCTGCTAGATTTTCTAGGGAAGACTCCTGTGGCTCAGTGTGACAGTATAAGATGTGCTGCTTTTAATAATCTGTTCAGAGCTATTTCTGCAAGAACAATGAATCTCTGTGCCTCAGTCACTCCCCATCTGTTTTCAGATCTCATCTGAAAACTCATCTTTCCTTCCTTTCCTCTCTCCTTCCGCTCTCTCTCCACTGTCATTTTTATTTTAAGTTTGCCTCTGCTCTCCAAAGCTTTTGTGGGGATGGAATTCGAATGAGGCAACAAGCAAGGTTATGTGCATTAACCAGCAAAGCAAGAGCTGATTTATTGTACCCATTTATTTTTCCACACCCCAAACATCTTCATAAAGGAAACAATTTAACCTTTTGAGTAGGAAGCGTAAGCCAAGGAGTTCTGCATTCATGTTGTAAAGTGCTGTAAATGTAAATGAAAAAAGGAAAAGCATTAATGCCTCCCAAGTTTGATGCAGCTTTTGTGACATGGTAGTCTGAGATGCTCTAGTTGATTCTGTTTGCTGTGGCAAGGATTACTACTGCCTTCACTCCCTGAGTAAATATGAAAAGTAGCCTTTGGTTTTCTATACAAATATAAAAAGGAGTAAGGAAGGGAAAGACATTTTTACCTAGATGTGTCCTTTCAGTGATACTCCCTCTCCCTCCTTACGGTTCATGGTAGAATTCAGGCTCCTTAGGAGGATCAGAGCATGAGTGAAATGGGGATATGAGGTGTTAATGGGTTGAAATCTCTTAATGCATTAAACATAGGCTTAGGCATTCTCTCTTTATGCTGTTCCAGTTACCCCACCCAAACTGCTCTCAAGGGTACACTTCCCCTGGGTTAGAATAATGATCTCTCTGATCTTCAATCACTGTGCCTCTGTTCAGCAAGTAGTTCCAATTTTTCATTAGGATAATTTTGCTGTGTAGGTTTTTTTTTTCTCCTGCCAAAATACCCAGCCATATGCTATTATTTTCTTCAGGTAAACTGTCACCACTTCCCTTTCCTGAGCCACTACATGTCAGGCAGGAGCCTGACAGCCTCCTGTCTTGATAAATGATGCAAGCCTAAAGGGCAGCTTCTAGACCCAGTTGCTGTGCTGGCTGAGTGTGTGTGTTGGCCAAGAGAGATTGGGCATCCTTCTTGCTGTGGGAAGTTTACACTAAAGGTCACAAGAAGATTCATTGTGCATACCCTTTTCCCCAAAGACAGTACTGAAAAGTGCTACTTGCTTGGAAAGGATATTTGTGGTAATAAGAAATAGCAGTTTGCCTGTGCTTGTAGCCTATTGTAAAGAGATTTTACTTGCAGTGGTCCATAGTCCTTGCTGGGAAAATGACTAGAGGTCTGGAAGTTTGTCAGCTGAAAATGAAGTCAAAGAACAGTTCCTTGTTTGATAAGCGACAAGTTGTTCTCTGGACTGCCATTCCAACGATTTTCTTGTCTTGTTTTAAGCAGTTGCCTCCCTCCTATGGGTGTTAGGAGTGTGCAGTGTTATAATGGACTCTGCAGTGTCCCTCTGAAAGCCTTAAACATTTGGGGCTCTGATGCTGGGTAGTGGGGCATTTGGGATATGTAAGCTTTGAGAACTGGAAAGCTGTGCTCTTGAACTGATTAGCATGAGCTGATCAGGCTTTGAGCTCAGTGAAACAAAGCTTGCATCTGTCCTGTTGCACAGCTGTGGTGATGTCTGGCTTTAAAGCTTGTGAAGCTCTTCCCTGAGCCCCAGTGGTGAAGAGCAAATTCCAGCTACTCTTCTGTCCTGTTCCCCTGTAACAGCTCCTTCATCCTACTGCCAGATTAAAGGAAGGGTTTTTCTGTGAAACTCAACACATAATTACAGATCAGACAGAATTAACTCTGACTCAATCTGGGTGCAAAATAATACCAAAAAGGAGAGGAAAAAAAAAAAAAGAGTGGTGGGAATTTAAACATAAAATCAAAGGTTGAGAAGCCAAAAATCCACTAAGAAAAAAGCAGACTTCGTTGTTCTCATAATTTCAAAATAAATGCCTTATCAGCAGCATTGCTACGACTTGGACAATTTCGCTGCTGTAGTTAGCTTGCAATAATAATTTATCCCCTTTTCCTACAGTTCTCCTGACTGCATTGTAAATGAGACCTTGTGTTTTTCCCTTCGGCGTCCACTTTATACTCGGCTTGTATCCACAGACCTTAAGATGCACTGCATGGCAAGGAGGAAAAAACAAATAAGCAGAGTTAATTTGCTGTTTCTGTTCTGAACATGTTAATTGTCAAGCTTGTCCTCTTCTCCTGGCTGCAAAAATAAGCTGGTTGAAAATAATACAATGCGTGCTTCTGTATCTTGCTGACAACTTGCCAGCTACCAACTATGGATGTGAGAAATGCCCAAATGTATAATATTTCCAACCAGCTCTCCATTCTTGTGCTTTCAAAGCTGTGCTTTCACCTTTGTCATCAGTGTGGCCTCTGACAATAAAAACCCTCAGTGAATGTCTCCAAACCACCTGGCATTTCAGACTTTGGCCAGCCTGTGCAGCCCCCTGAACCTGGGCACGCTGTTGTATAGTGATGCTGACAACTTGCTTTCTAGCCATGTCTTAGCAAAATTCTCCTGAGCAAGGTGGTGAGCCACTGAGCCAAGAGCCTGCTGGCTAGGCAGGCAGCATGGTAATTCTGCAGGGGGTTACAAGCAGGCTTTATTTTTGGGGGCCCTGGGGAGGGATGGTGTGTGTGTGCTTAAAGCTGTTAGGCTTGATAAATTATACCAAGAAGATCACATTTATTGCCTGACTGGAATGATGCAGTGGAGGATTTCTGCCTGTCTTAGGTACAGCTGGAGAAGTGGTTATATCTGGCAGTTTAGGATGTGACACTGACATGTCATGCACAAGCACTATCTGATAAAGTTCCTCAGGTTTTATAAGTGTAGGTATGACCTTTTTTCTGAGGTGTAATAAACCTCAGAATCTGTCTGTCTTGAGGTAGATGTGCTCAGTGCATAAACTGATACTGGCTATAAATATTCCCTTTTCATTATGTTGCTCCCATGAACACACAGTGCCGTTAAAGATGCTTTACTTTAATACCACAGTTAGTGCTTTTGCTCCCCCTCAGGCTTTAAAATGATTGACCAGTTATTGTCCAGGAAGCAAGTAGCCTTGTCTTGTGTCTCTTTGGGAAAGCATGGACAAATATTGAGGCTGTGCACTTAATAACTTTCATTTGTGTCATTTTCCCTGGAGATCCATGAGCAATATATTTCTTGACTCTAAGGAAATGGTTCAAATGAAACTTGGATGCCCTGAAGAACACCTGAAAAAGACAGAGCAAGGATCTACTCATCTTAACCCAGAGTTCTTGTTTGAGTCTGAGATATAAAATGCGGATGGGAATCTGATGCTTCTTTGAACCCAGATGCAGCTGAAATTAAAGATGTAGTTCAAAGAAGCTCTGAACACCTTGGCTGCCAATTTGAGCATGGTGCTTTTCTACTTGCTGGAGCAGAAAGAGCAAGTGAGGGCAGCACAGATAATGCTGCTTTTCTTGTTTGTTTCTTGTTAAAATGCGGGTTTTAGTAGAGTTTAATTGTACTCAGAGAAATGAGTGAGAGAATATAGGTGTGATGTTTAAAATAATAAAATAAAGGATAACAGAGTAAAAGACCTAATTATGGGCGTTTCAAAGGGAAAGCATGAACTGGGTCAGTTCTCTGCCCTATGAGTTTTTTCACTAATCTTGCTTGCTGTAGTACCTCATAGAGTTTGATTTTAAAATGTTCACAGTAATGGGAATTCTACTGTTCCATAGACAAGGAGATATCCCCATGCTGACCTCTCGCCCAGTCCTCAGCCTAACATGTCTCCATTTCATCCTTGTAGTCTCATTTCTTCACTCCTTGCAATGGTGGGGCACATTCTAGCTCTTTTTTAACAAAGAAAATGATCTTTAGAGAGATGATCTGCAGCCTTTGTAGATCAATTTTCTACCTAATCTTAAAAATGGATCCATGGCAGAGTGGTGCAACCATCTCACTTCAGATTAAGGTTTGACATAAATGCCAAGGTTCTGATCTGTATAATAAATATTGAATATTTTACAAAATTGTATCTCAAACCTGGGCAAGGGTGGTGTTTATTTCTGGCAATTTATTTTGTGTGTTTCAAAATCCAAAAAAGCCTTTATACGTCAGCACGCAACAGTGCAGCAGTTGATCACAAAATAACATAAATAACAGGATAGGCTAGTGGAGTAACACGAGGAATAAAGCTGACATGATGACTTGAAGATAAAGGGAACTTTGAGAATTAAATCCATGCCATGAGAGCAAAACTCTCATAGCCGGAGGACATCAGGGTTCCCACTTACCGGTGGTGGTGCTGTATTTTAGACATGGTTGAATGCATTTCATTCTTTAATGGAAAGGAAAAACAGACTAATAGGCCAGAAGAGAACGATGGTGTAGACTGGATAGATCTGACAAACAACACAGGAGCTTTTGGAAATAAATAAGGATTATATTATTGTTATTTGGGCATTTGATGTGATATTTCTGTAACCACAATGGGACCTTTGGCTGAGCGTTTGAGTTGTTACAACCATTTCTGAATATTTGGGTGGAGAAAGAGGTCCAGAAGGCAAAATGAAATGACTGAGGTCATGCAGAGCTTGGCTCAAAGGAAAGAAAACTTCTTCCTGCTTTCCAGACTCAGTCCATCTGGATGATTGAGGAGGACTGAAGAGTTCTCCTAGCTCCCTTGATTTGTTTGCTACCTGTCTTTCAAAAGATGAGCAGTTCCTTACAGTATTGTGGAATTTATACAGTGCAGTGTTTTCTGAGGTCTAATATGCATCAGTAGTGTGAACCCACTATTTCACTTTTCCTTTCTCCTTTTTCCATGTGAGTGATGGCACCTGATAGAGCTTGTCAGTGAAAGGGAGTTCTAAACAGGATTATTCCTCCATGGGGAAACAGGACGAGGTGTGACTCAATGGGTTAATCTTGACTTTCTTCCATCGTGGCTGCTTTTCTAATGAAAAATGCTGGCTGGCAGTTTGTATTATCTGGAGAACACTAGAAGCTGGGCTGTGCCGAGAGCTTGCAGGCAGTATTTCTCCTGAGCTCTGGGAGCCACAGTGCTGTACCGTGGCGAAAGACACTGGAAACTCTATCGTGGCCTGGCAGGCGGATGGAGACATTCAGTCATTTCCCAGCCAGTGTGAGCATACTGATAGCAATTCCCAGGAGCTAGATCCTAATTACTTTTCTCTGCTTGGGGATCATTTGAACTTTTAATGAGGGATTGGTAAGGAGAGAGGGAGAGGTGGCTTTTTATTACAGCAGAGGAGAGGGGAAGGCCTTACTGCCAAGGAACATGGTCTCCTTCCCATGCCATTCAAAGGTAGATGTCTTTCCCACCCACCATAGAAACAGTATCTGCCCCCTCCGCATTGAGGGAGTGGGCAGGTTTAGCTCAGTTAATGGTTCATTTTCCCCATCTGTAGCTTTCTGGCAGCAGGATTTTGCTCTGCAGAGGTGGGTTTGGCATACTGTTCCTAATTCTGATATTTGGTGGCATTTCTCTCATTTTTTGTGGAGTGGGATGGAGGGAAATGGAAATGCTAGTCCAAAAATACCTAGTTTGGTAATGTTGGAAGTGGATCTACTGGTGTACAGGCAGTAGCAGGCCAGAAAGGATCGTATTCTCCCACTCCCCACTGACTTCTGATCTGGCTACAAACAATTTATGGCCAACAGCACCAAGTCATATAGATGTTCTGCCCTGTGGTCCTCTTTGTAGAACAGGATCAACACAGGGACAGAATTGAGTGCTGCCACAAAAACCTTACCAGGACTAGTTCAGAGGTTTCTCCCTGAGTTGTCTTTAGCCATAAATCCTTGACAATAAAGACTGCTCACAGGATTGTTAGTGCAAAGTCATGGGCTGGCTTTTTGGAGTCCACTGTGTCCCTGTAAACTTTCAAATCACCTGATCTGGGAACAGAGCCAGTGTCAGACAGTCTAAAACAACCAGACAGAGAACAAATGCTTGAATATAAACTGTTCCAGGAATGGCACAAGGGAGTTCTGGGATGTTGCTGACAAAACAGCTTAAAAACCTTGTACTGGTTTTATTGAAGTCTCTTCAGCTTGAAGAATAACAAATTGAAAGACCTAGTTCACTCTCCTTTTAAGTCCCGGTATAGTTGGAAGCCTTTTGATGCTCAGTCTGCTTTCTGATTACTTAAAAACCCTAATTTGAGTCTATTGCTGCTATCAGCATTTTGGGTCTTTGACCATCTAAGGCTTGTCAATAGTGTTCTTGCTGTTCTGCACTAATTTATCACAGATTATATCTTGTTAACTATGTTTTTTTCAGATAGAAGGTCTTACAGCTTCAGTGTGCAAATGCTGATCACAGCATATGAGCAGAAATAAGCTCAACTGTGAATAGAAAAAAGTAGTTTGGGGGGTTTCTTCTGTATTCTGTTTTTTGTCATGCTGAAGAAGTGGCCAAGAAATGAATAATGTGAGTAGTAGATGATACTCTAAAAATGAAGCCTTGCGAGGTTCTTACAGTACCATAAAAAGTTCTATCAAGGACATTGTTGCATTTTTTCACAGGAGCAATATGAAAGTTACTGCTTCTGCTTCCTCTGAGGTGTTTGTAAGTCTAAATGTTTTAGCTGTGTGGTGCCACCATAGGAATGAAGACCTTAAATCCTCAGCAGGCCCCTGAGAACCTTCTGTACAGTGTCAGACTGGTTTTCCAGGCTTTAGGCACTGGGAAATGTTTTGCTATACTGCTGAGTTACTAGTGAGGATGGTATAGTTTAAGCTGCTGGTTTTCTGTTGCCCTCTTTTTTTCTCCAGAGTCCTCTTCATCACAAATGACTATAGTCTCTGAATGGATACTGAAGAGGTAGGCAGGGATGTTCTTTTCAACATCCCTTGTGCAATGCTTGTGGGTGCTGGTGGAATCCACTGAGGAAGGGATCACACAGGCCTCATATTGTGTAAATAGCACCTCCTGAGGCTGCTGTTGGAGAAATGACAGTGGGCTACATGAACCACTAATCTAACAGGGGACTCATACTCTTCAAGCAGACGTATCTGTCCTTTTCTGAGTGTAAATTGGAGCCCTGGAAAGTAATCATTGCTCTAAAAAGGCTGGTTATGCCCTGTGTGTCTATCTGGCACACTAAAAACTGAATCACCAGCTGAGAGCCTGGCAGAGTTTGCAGCCAGGTGCAATACTATCTGAACCAAAGTAAAGCATCCCAGATCAATCCAGCTGGCATCTTGTGGAGTGTTTCCCCTTTTGGCATAATCTTCCCATTTACTTGTGCTTCTTACTGTGATAGGGCTCTTGCTGTTGCCCACATTTCCTTTAACTATTGTAATTCACACTGATGCCTGGGACCCAAATGGTTAAATGCATTTGGCTTTGCTGTCCTCCTCAGTCCCTGTAGATTGTGTTGGAAGAATTGAATGAAATTGATAGAGCTAGCATTACAGTGAGCAAAACCCCCTGAAGAAAGAGTAGATGGGTGGATAGAGAGAATGACCCCAAAGAAAACAGCTGTCAAGGGCAGCTATTGGTTTATCTTTCATGGAAAGAGAGACGTAATGAATTCTAAATTAAGAGAAACTAGAAGCAAGGCTGTTTATCAGCTCTGTGCTGCAGCATAAACAGGCACTTTAGAAGTATCGACTGCAGTCTCACTTAATGTACCAGTAGGTACATTTCCTCAGTGCTTGGGAACACCATGTAACCATCAGGTTAGACTAAAGCTCTGATACTTGAAATATGCTAGGTCAGGGCAAGAGCTGGTTTGCAACTTGAAGTCCTTTCACAGGTTCTTTGAACAGGGTTTTCTTCTTGTAAGCTAAAAGAACACTATATGCATGTGCAGTCCAAATGGCCTTTTGTTTCAGGAAGCCATAAGGCACAAATGTAGGTAAAATCCCCAGGGATAGCACTGTGTAAGGGTATCTTCTTTACAGCTGCTGGAGATGCTGAGAACAAAATAGCTCCCGAGTTAAATACACTATGAGAAATCTCAAAGAAAGTGTTATCACACTATCTTATCCCTTCACATTGTGACAGTAATTGCCTCTTCGTAACCCCACTGCTCAGACCCTAGCTGAGTATATATCAACTGACTATACAGGAGTGATAAGCGATTCAACAACTGACTCCAGATAGTGTAATAAGGTTGGTTTGGTTGAGTTGTTGTTCTTGACTTCATCTCTTTTTTTCCACAGCTTATCTCTGACACACAGGATAGGAGAAGTTATATCTGCCCAAGGAGGTTTTTGTGTCACGGGCATAGATTCACTTAGATTCACCTCTAATTTAAAAGAATTCTTGATGCTGCAAAATATCATAACCTAGACAGGATCCTTGATTATCCACAAAACCATGTATTTCACTGAACATATTTTCTCTTGCCCACAGAAAAACCTATGTGAAGCCTGCCTTTAAAAGAACTCACATTCTCAGCATCTAGCTCACAGCAGTGACTGATGTCTGAGCCTGTATTTGTAAACAATGTTCCCAGCAGCAAGCTTTATTAGAGCTGATACAATATATCCTATTAACTTGCTTGATAGGTTGAAGTATCTCTCTTGGAAACTCGTGAGCTTTAGTGAAACATTACTTTCACTTACATCTGATGGAAATTTTGGTTCTACCATGTCTTGAGCTCTAGTGTTTGTTCTTTGTCTTATGTTTAGACAGATGACAGCAGGAGGCTTCTGCAGCCAGATAACCTGTTGATTTTCTGGCTCTTGCGTATCATCATTACTGAGCTGTAGCTCTCTGGGGGGGCTTGAGTACTAATAGCTAAGCCACAAAGCCAAAGATGCTAGAAGTGGGTCCTCCATTCCTTCATCAACACCACTTTGCCTTAGCTGAAGTGTTGAAGATGAATTTGTCTCAATGTGTCAGCTTAATAAGGTCAAAATCCAGATGCCAAGGATGAATATGGCTCATTATGTTATTTCCTTGTGAAAACAATCCCCACCATCCTCTGAGGTGCTTTGAATCTGGTCCTTACTTGGCCACATGCTCTTTTGTCATTTTGCACATTTTCATGTCTTTAATTAAAAGAAAAGGCCTTCCCCGTGGAAGATTAATTAGGATAAATGTGCTGCCATTAATATCTGCCGTGTTTGGAAAGAGATGATTCACCCTGTGATTAAAGCCAAACGGAATCTGGAATCTGAGGAGTAATTAGCCCTCAGCGGCTCGTAAGTCTGAAGAAAGCACTATTTATCAGTGGCAGTGCTAATGCAATTATTTCTCCACTGAAGCCTCCTGGACTGATAAATCATAGCCTGAGCATTGGGAGAAGCTATCAATTCAGGATTATGCTTCTCTGAGTCTACAGAGAGAAAAAGAGGGGAAACAAAGGGACAATTGGCTTCTCAACATCTCTGATTGTATCAAAACTATGGAGGCCAATGGAATCTAAATATTTCTTCTGAATCCATTTCCTCCTACAGAAAGCTGTGAACTTTCACAAAATAATTGCAACTGATTGAAATTATGGGTTAATTTATTTATTTTTTATTTCACCCCCTTCCCTCCACCTCCAGGAACCGAATCCAAGAGAAGTTTGTGTTCAGTAGCTGGACAGAAGAGCTTATCTCTGCTTAAGCAGAACTTCTGATCCCTCTTTGCTTAGAGCACTTTTGCTTATTTTTCCTATGATGATGTTTTTTTTAGGAGTGGGTGGTGAGAGAAGTGTGTGTGAAGATGCTGCTGCTTCATGTGCTACTCCTATTTGCTGTGTTGTTGGGTTTTTAGGACTGTCTTGCAAATCTGGAGCACCTTTCCTGTGGGATCTGAAAGGGCTATGCAAACACTAATCAGCAACAAAAATATTCTCCTTTTCTTCATATGCACAAGTATATCCACTGTTCCAATCGTTAATTTGAGACAGAAGGTAGGGAAATAAGTTATCTGGGCCCTTTGAGAATGCAAGTGCATCCTTGATGATGCTCTCCTCACTTGGATAGAAGTGTGCCTTTTTGCACGAGGGATTTGTCACTGAGACTTGTAATTCCCACCTCTTTAATCAAAACCTCGTAAAACTTAGTCTTGCAGAGTAAGTAACCCCTCTCTTCTCATCCCAGTGTTTCACAGGAGCCATTTTCCAAGTCCGAACCATACAGCACTGTACCACATTGAAAGTAAGTTCAGCTTCATCAGAGAACCTAGGGCGTTCCTAGAGCTTTTCCAGTTGATACCAGGAAACTTTGTGCCACGCACCTTCCATTAACACTGTATCTCTCAATCCCTTTTATTTCCTGTAATGTGTAATATGGAATAGACCAGCCAATAAAATGTCTGGAGGGTATGGATGGGAATATGATATACTAGGAACTGTTTGCTGGCCTAAACCACAGGGAAATAGCTTGGTCCATTGCATTACAGTTTATATACAACAACTATGCGTTTAAACTTAACTTCTTATCTCTGAGTGGAGCCCAAATAAACAAGTACAGCTGAGGGAAGTACAGTGGGGATCAGACTAGATGAAATTTTTCTTCTCACAGCTGCAACCTGCTGATAGAGTTGTTCTAGAATCATTCTATTTATCCTCTCTGACACAGAGGAGTTTGTGCCAAAACCCAAGCTGTTTCTTGCACTAGCTTAAATAATAACCCTGTTCTAAACATTGCAGGAGCAGCCTTTTTGGAGCTGAAGTCTGTGTGGGACAGAAGACATGTTTAGTGTGTTCTGTTGGCCACCTTCATAGGTACTTTCTATAGTATCTCACATCTGCTGTGCTTGGGCCAGAGATGTGGGTAGGGTTAATTATGGAGCAGCAGTGTAAAGATGAAGATTGCCCTTTAAATTCCAGGCAGGCCTTCATTCAGGAACATAGAAAATGAACAACGTTTGGGATGCTCTTGTGGCAGGTGTTAATTGTGGTGTTGTTTTTAAGCAGATGGGCAAAGACAGACTGAGATTTCTTGAACAAAATAACAGATAAAATTTTTAGCAGCTGCTGTGTTGCATTTGTTGACATATTGGCTGAATATGGTACGTGTCATGGTGGAACAGTTCCAGCATCAATGGAAGAATACAGATTCTCTTTTAGGAGCTAAAAGAAAAAAATCTGATGTCCCTTTTGGCTGCTGGGGTAAAAATCTAATTACATGTTTGTTCTCCTATAGAAAAGATCTGCCATGAGATGAACACTTTTCTGAGATGCTTTTCTTTAACAAGTATGTCCTTGACCTAGATAGTGAATTATAGATGCTGTTTGTCCTGTATCAAGCACTTTGATTCTTTTTATATTCACAGTGTATAGATGTTGTTTGTCCTGTATCAAACACTTTTTTATCCTTTTTATTTTCACAGTGCAAATACAAGGTAGTTTTGATCACTGGAAAGTGGTTTGCCTGTTTAGGTCCAATTCTGTTGTGACAAACTTTTGGCTTGGTATATTGTTCCACAAACAGCTTGCTATGTATAACACTGGCCAACAGACCTTTGTGAATATCAAAGGGATTAAGTTAAAAATTCGGGGGGGGGGGGGAAATTGGAGTAAAGATAAGGACGGTTTTGTGAGGTTAAAAATCAGTATTTAGACATGTACCTATGTCTTCATGTCATGACAGTAATCACTTAAAGTTTTGTTGAGACATCAGCAGCACTTTAACTAGAGCTTGGAACCACATGGTGAAGTAAGTCATGAGATAATATAGTGGGACTGATGATACTAAATTTCTGTGTGCTCTATACATATTCTCTATGAGAACACTTTGAGTGAAGAAAGGTGGTATTGAAAAAGCTGCAGTATTAAGGTGGTATTAAGAAAGCTGCAGTATGTATTAATCATGTAGTAGAAAATCAGCTCCATACACAAAACACAGAATGAGAAGTGGTGGGTTGAAATGACCCATTGCCTTCCCTGTTTACTTCCTCAGGTAAACATAAATACATCAATTTTCTTTCCAGGAGGTCAGTAGTGGGAGCTATTGGGTTACCAAGGAGGTGGATTTCCAGAGACATTTGAAGTGTAATTGCTTGACTGGTTCTGGTTAGCCACAAGGTTGAGTTTGTAAGAGGGCTATAATGGGGACAAAATGGCCAAGACAAGTGAAGATGGACTTGATTAAAAATAAGAGTATTCTTTTTTTTCCCTTGTAAGAATAAGCCTCCAGTTCCTGATGCTTCTGTTCGAGGCTCAGTGGGTCAAAGGGAGAGATTAGCAGGATAGTTCCCTGTTATGGATGGTTGTTGCATAGATTCAAATCCGGTACTCCATCCCAGGCACTCCTTTTCTCTGTTCACAGCAGCAGTGGATAGAGGTGCTGGGATGAAAAGGAAAGGGCTCCACCCAGCCCTTAAGATGATCTGCTAGTTGCTTATTTATATTGTGTGGTTTGAGCTAGTGTTAAAGCCCTTGCTGACTTTGCAGTAGTAAATAATACTAATGAGCTGAAATGTCAATACCTTGTAAAGCTAGGGATGTTTCAGTAATGCACGATGGGAAGTGAGAGTAAGACTGGGTTTAGATGTAATCTGGATGCTCAAATGTTTGTTAAAAAAGCTGATTTTGTTTTTCCCCTGGACCCTCTTCGCGTCAATGGATTCAAAGAAAAAGACAACATCAAGTGTCTCTTTCCTATTCCTTGTTCCTAGCTGCAAAGGCAGTTTAAGAGGAGGTGGACTCACATTGTAACTGGAGTCAGTTATTTCCTGTGTATTTGGTGAAAGACTCCAACCTGAAGTGAGTCTTGAAGAAGTGTTGAAGCAAAAGTCTATTCCTGAAAACAGTTGAGACATGTGGCTGCAGAAACTCTAATAACTGGCAATGACATTTAGTTTTCTTAGGCAACAGGCTGCTTCTGCTGGCCTTGGAGTCAACAAACCAACCTAATCTGCTCCCATATACACGGTAATCCCAGGATACTCCACACTACCCCTGCCTGGAATATGTGTTTTAAGAATATTCTAGGTGTTCTTTAGTCATGGTTTAATTCTTTACTACTAATGATCAGTTGTAGTTCTTTCAGGAGGTAGGAGCTGGGGCTTTTTGTCCACTTCTGGTTTAGTTCTTGAGGTCTTGGAAAACTTCAGACAATGTGTCAATACTTTTTCTCCTTTCTGTTTCTTAGTACTTCAAATGTTGCCTGTTTTGGGATTGAACTTGGAAATACTAAAACGATGTTTAACAGATCTACCTGAGTAGCTTGAGAAGTCTGGGGAGAGAACTTCCTCTTAAGAGATTTGAAGCCCTTTCCTGGAGTTGCAGGGAAGTTTTCATCACTGTAGGAAGCTGCTTTTTGCTTTCCTCTGTTTCAGCCTGGGGTTTATTCACTTAAGGGTTTTCTGTATTATGTTTTCTTCACACCTGCAAAACCGATCAAAATTCACCACTTTTTAAAAACTTGCTTGTTTTCCTGGTTTCTTTAGAGGAATTTGAGACGTTAACAATCCAGTTTCTTAACCAGTTTCATGCCGGAAGTGTTATGTGTGCAAATGTGGGTGTGCAGTTTCTAAGTTAGCTACAGAGCTGCTGGCTTGCATGCAACCTCCCTGTTTTGTTGCAATAGCTGTGCTTGAGCCCAATGTGCAATTAAGTTTGTGCTTGGACTACTGAGTTACACAAGTGTTTGTGTAGGGCACAACCACTCAGAATTGGTCCAGTGTTTTAACATGTATTGTTCTGTCATCCTCAGGCCTGAAAGAGTCCCTGTGTGTTTCCCTCCTTGCATCCCTGCAGCACAACATACAGTAATTTCTATTTGGAAATGGCAATGGGAATGTGTTGTGTTGATTGGGTGTCAGTGACATCAGTCCCATGCCAGTAACCCCTGTGACCAGAGGGACCAACTGGTTGACTTAAGCAGAAATTACATTTCATGGTCACAACCATGAAGTTACCCCTGGGCTTCCCAGGTGCTGGCTGCAGTTTGATTTTGTTGGCAGCTGGAGGTACCCATTGGTCCTGTACTTTTTATTGTTCTGTTAAGGGTTTCATTCCTTTACACTTAATCCAGCATTTTGATATGTTAGCATATCTTATATGACCTGCTGTGCAGGAGCTTCAAGCCGTGCAGAGGGTCAATTGTATCACTCTGAACCTGCTGTCAAAAGCTCATCAAAGTTGCAGACACTAGTGGCTTCCTTGCACCTCTCTGAAATATGCAGTATAATCTTGACTTTACAAATAGATGGAGGCACAAATCTACCTGAAGTGGCAGTGCACAGGCAATAGAGCCTCTCTCCTCCTTCCCCCTTTTCAGTGGGCACCAATGGCTCAATAGGGCGTTTCAGCATCCCATAACCACACTCAGAGGCTGCAGCAAGAATAAACTGTATGTACTGTTGAGCCTGACAAGAACCCCATTAGGATCCTCTGCTCACTCGTTCATAGCAGACGCCCATGATGCTTGGCTCTTGTTCAGGAGGAAGCCAGCCATCAACACTCAGCAGCTCTGTAAATACAGCCAGTGCTGCAAATGCCTTCCAACAGCATCCAACGCCCCATATTGGGTCTTTGAGTTGAAAAGCCCTTTGCTGTTTTCTCTCTGAGCATGATCTGGTTGCCTTCATTGTCAGCCCTGCATAAATAGATTAGCAACTGCCCTTTTAGCTGGAGGGAGCGAGGCAGACAGTTTAGGAGGAATGTGATATGAGTGGGCTAGAAAGCTCAGACCTGAAGGATGACTGCAAATATCAGCATTCCCTACTGGTCAAATGACAGGCCTGGGTAGTATTTCACTGCTGGGTCTATTTAATTTTCTTCTTGTGGCACTGGAAAATGGAGAACTGTGAGTTTCCTGTTCAATGCTTCATTCTTTGTGCAGATGGAATCAGAAAAATGTCTTTTAGGACCTAATATTATCATAATTGTTTTTAAATTTGGCATATTTGCAGGTGTAATAAGCCTGGGGGAAAAGAAGATATTTTTACCATCTGTGCCACTCCAGTGTTTCTGCAGCCAGTGGAATTCATTATTATTCATTATTACACCATTAGTGATAGATGTTGTGCATTAGTGAGGAACACAGGAGGAGTTAACATTGCTAGCTTGCCCATCACATAACTGGAGTCGAATAGACCTGCTTGTGTCCTCATGTTTTATGGTTTATGGCCATTTAAAATATACATCTATTTCTTCCCATGAAAGAAGCAGTGGAGGGATTATGTTCTAGCGGATTTGTACTACACCACAGGATTTTCCAGGTCCACATTAAGAGCTTGAGGTGTGGACTGGGGGCATAGGAAATAGGGATGAGAAGGCTAGGGGCAGTGCACACTATTCTTATCCTCCTTAAAGGAAATTGCCTCAGTTGCCATTGCAGGATTTTGGCTGCTTCTAACTGTTTCAATTTGGGCTGGCCAACATGAGGGCATCCCAAAGTGTGCGCTGGTTACTTCGCAGGTAAGGGCAAAAGGATTAACAGAATGAATCATATGGGAAGCACTGAGCATACCAATAACATGTCAGTGATTTCTGCATTTCCATCTTCCATCTTTCTCCCATTTTTGTCCTGTGTGGAGATCTATAGATAGGTATGATACCTGCCATTCCTAAATGAATCTTTTTAACAGAAATCCCCCAACACCAGGTATGCTGGTCATGAACTCCTTCCTCTTTGCCCCCTCTGCATTAAAGACTATGAAGATCCATTACACTTGCTCTGGGAGACAAATCCTTTCATGACTACCTTCTGCAGCTGCAGAGACCTGAAATGCTGTTGTCCCAGCGATGTCGAAGTATCTGCTAACATCCATGTACAGTGCAGCAAGGGAAGTAAGCTTTGACCTTACACTGAGTGAATCAAAGTGATCTTCTTGTCCCACCTTGTCTCCTGTCCTGTGGATTTTGTTTGTAATTCCAGGTTGGTCTGGTGGCTTTGCCTGAGGCTTGGGTTATAAAAGCTTGCTCTCTCCATGTGCCTCCAGCAGAAACAGGAGTTTATTAATTTCCATACCTCACTGGAAAATAACAGAGATGAGGCATCCTGAGGAGTTTACATTTAAATATTTGGCTGGTCTTATTGTGGATGGGAGGCTGAAAACCGAAATCACAAGTGGAAATAATGCAGGTTAGGGGAATTTCGAAACTTGGAAAGCTGCACATGTTGACTGCCAAACCCACACCTAGGTACATAATAAATACCTATAGTGTCTATCTGTTTAAGGATCTCTAGATAGTAGTATTGCAGTGAAAAGATACGTAAGCACTTTCATTAGCCCAAAATATGTGGGCTTATTATGCTACAGCACTATTGTCACTCATCTAAATATTTATCACAGCATTTGGAACAGTGTGTAAGTATATCTTTTTTTGCTTATCTAGCCATTTTCCCTTGTGTGGCATATTTTGACATGACTTAATAGTTAAAATACAGTCAGTTCACCAAAATAGTACCGGTGAGAGTGGATGCTCTTAAATTTATGCCCCTCATTACATCTCCAGGCTGTTTTATGCAAGATATTTTGATGACAATTGCTTTCATTTATTCCAGTTCACCTGGATTGTGAATGCTATGCATCATGAAAAATAGTTTTTTTTCTGTATCTGTATTGTAATGTGTGAAGTCCTGGGGTTACCAGGGCTGCTTGGCTTTCACACGCTATAAGGAAGCAGCAGCAAGAAATCCGTAACTAGGTTTTCTGTCCCTGGGAAGCTGAGAATGGTTCAGTTACAGGTCAAACCCAATTCTGTGCAACTTCTAATTTGAAAAATGTTAAAAGAAGGAAATATACATCATTAACTCATTTCTACTATAGGAATAACTATTTCCCCCCCTTCATCTTTCTTTCCGCCAGTAGTTTGTGGAATCTGTCCATATAATTAATGATATCTGATTTATGTTAATCAATTACGTTGTCTGTCTTGCTATGAAAAATGACTGTGTTACGCACACATGTATTTACCTTTCATATAAACCCTCCAAAACGTGTTCACTGCAGTAAGACAAAAGAGCGCTGCACTTTAATGACTGTGCTTGACAAACAGCAGATAATGCTCAGGAAGGAGCTGGAAATTGAAAAGTCAGTTCCTCTCGCCTCTTGGGGATGGGGAGATGGGAAGAATGGAAGATAACGGGCAAGACAAAGAGAGGTTACAAAGAAGGCTAAAAGGGCAATTCTTCTGTCCTTGCCCTCCCTAATGGACGCACTGCCCAGCAGTGTCTGAGGAATGTCCAAGGACTGTGTTAAATGGATCTTCTCATTGTTTTTAACAATGCGGTTTCTCAGGGTAGGTTTGAAGCACGCTAGATAAGAGGTGGGAATATAATAACTATGAGCTCCTTCATTGCCCCTGTTGAATCTCTCCTGAAGGCTGCCAACCCATAATATTTTAATGGAGTTAAACTCATTTAAATTACTGCTATTTTAAATTAAAAATACACGTCACAACTCATTTGGCGCTTTGTTCTGGCGAGGCCTTGTTTTATCTACAGTTATTTACAAGAGTGCTTAAGACAGGCTAGTGAGACGTGTGGAGTCTTTGCAAATTGCAGTACGAATCTAATTTCAAGTGACATTTGGCAGCCCAAGTAAGCATTCACTGGGAAATCTATTTCATCTTCCATCCACATAGGAAAGCTCGTGCTCCCACCACAAAGCAGAGACAGTGCCATGCAATGAAATGAAACCATAGAATAGATGCTTTGCTGAGTTTACAGCTAGGTGTGGGGAGCAATACCCGCCCCACATAGACATGTGTGTGTACGTGGGGAGACTTTGTCATTCATATGTGGCTGCAACTTTTCTGTTGGGGCTGTGAGGTAGGTAAAGCCATGTGAAATAAAGAGAAAAAGAGAAAGCCAGATGTAATCCCAGAAGCATGATTAACTTTGGGAAACTGTATGGCTGATTACTTGTGAATTATTTATTTTTTGCCCTGATTGATATAACCCACAGGCTTCCAAATTATCTATGTGGACTGGGAAAACCAGCAGTAATAATCCTTGATTCTTGCTAAAGACATCAACAGAGCAAGTGAGAATCCAGACAGTGAAAAGTCTGAATTGAATCTAATCTGTGTGAGCATAAATTTCCCTGGGGTAAGAGAGTCCTTGGATTACCCTTTAGGTCAACTTTAGTGTGCCCAAAGTGGTCAGTCAGTCTGTTAGATAATGATGTGCTGCTGCTGAAGCTTCTTTACTATGTACTGTGGTTTAGTGATTGCTCTATTCCTGCTCTAGTGGTCATCTGTGCAGGTCCTGGTGTCCAGCCATCCTCTTCCTCCAGACAACCACGTGTGTACAGCCTCACCAAAGGGATGTCCAGGCTTCTTGCATGTGTAAAGGAAAGAGGAGTCATCACAAGGACATCTTGAACTGCAGCTCATGTTGAATAGCTCTGTCTTCTTAAGAGAAGGCTATGCCAAGCTTTACCTCCTTCACGTACCATAAAATTGCTGTCCTATTTAACGTACATGGGTAACTGCTTATTAAGAAGAATCTTAATGTAAATGTAGTATCTGGTTTTCAGTGGGATTCCTATTTCTCTCTGTGTTCCAACTGGGTTGAATTATTATGATATGAAGGGGTGAACTGACTTGCTGAAGGCCACACAATGAGTGGCTGAGAGAGGAGGAATATCTTTTATAACAAACTCTCATTGTGCCACCAATGACTCGGGTGTTCAGTGGTACAAAGTGTCAGCAACTCCTACAGGTTATTAAAGAAGCAGGGTAGAGAGAGATGCTGTCAGATACTGGTATCCTCACCATGCTGTTGTCTTCTCAGATGAAATCCATGCCATACCTTTTTCTTTTCTTTTTTTTTTTTTTAAAAAAAAAGGTGGGGGTTTTTTTTTTTTTTTAAAAAAAAAGGTGGGGGTTTTTTTTTTTTTTTAAAAAAAAAGGTTGGGGTTTATGTTTTTTTTTTAATTATTTCTTATTAAAAGAAAAAATGCTTGTTACAACTTAAAATAAAATTGAAGGAGAGCTGGTTAAAACTGGCCTTTGGCTGCTTGTGACCATGAAGGGCTGTGGCCAGGAGCTGCCAGCAGTGGAGCTGTAACAACAGCTGGCTCATCCATCCCCATTGCTGTCCCTTTCTCCCCACCTTGTGTGCCCCCTGCATTGCAGGCTGTGACATGTCGCACTGCTCGTCACATCTTCAGCCAGGTCTGGGCCTCTGGAAGCTCCTTCCAGGTCACTAGGTGGATTTTCTCAGTGTTCAGTCCTGTTGTATTTTTGCAGCCTGTACGCACCAGTGGAGAATGTGGCCAGCAAACCAAAGCCTACCCAATATATCTCTAACTCTCAGCTATAATCCTGCACCACCCCTTTGGCAGGACTTTTTATAAGACCTTTGCATTCCCTTAGCCTTATTCCTCCCAAAACCTTCCTCCACCAACACCTTAGGCTGGCTGGGATCTTAGGGTTTCTCCCTTCCAAATGAAGGGTCTGGCAGGAAGAGGGATCATCCCCCAGAGTCAACTTGGTGGTGGTTTCAGCCATTAGGAGAGCCCTAAATTAAGAAATTTTACTTGGCTTTAAGGCCAGGATTTCATAATTTTCTGCTTTTATTAGTTTGTTTGTACTTCCTTAGCCCCTGGATGATAGATTTCAAACCACAGACCTTGCTGTAATCCATCTCTGTTCTTTCTTAACTGTGCTGTTTGGCTCAGTCTGATCCCACTAGACACTCAGCAGAAAGTCTAAAAAGCTGCAAAAACTATGGGGAAAAAAAATGGAGAGAAAAAAGAGGGAAGAAAACCTCCTCTTCCTCCTTCCACCTTCCACAAATTTTGGCTTAGCCATGCATGGCCCAGAAACGATGACTCTCCAAGACAAACAGGCTGCATTATCACACCAGACTGCCCTGGCAAGGAATGAGTTTTAACAGCCTAAAAACATATTTTTGGGCGGATGAGGGACAAATAGTTACAAAGCAAACACTGAGCGTGTTTGCAGGTGCTGTGCTCCATTGTGTTAGCCAACCAGATGTTCTGTGCTGGGACGCTGCCCTAGCCTTTTCTGGGATGAAGTGTCACTCTTTGGATGAAATAGAGCAAAACTCGGTACAGTTTCCTAGAATGAGTATTTAATTTGTAAACTATTAATATAGCTGTGTCTTTGTATTGGGCCAGTCAAAATAAACATGTAAAATTTGACCTTTAGAAAATTAACTATGAAAAGCTGGACTTGCTACAGCAAGCTGAGGTGTATTGAAATACTACGGCAGTGCTTCTAAAAACTGTCTTCCCTATGTCACTGCAGGGCTGAGAGGATCTAGGGGAGCTATCTGTGTCCAGCATCCAGTTTGAGTGCATGGTGAGTTATGGCCTGCTGTAGCTGAGTCCTGCCATGTGCATCTTGTGGTGCCAGGGAAAGGTGACAAAGCGTGGACCTCTGCATAAGCTAAATATTAAGGATGTCTGTGAGTATCTCGCTTAGTTGTGTTGTGTCTATTGCTTCTGCAGCAGGATGGATTTGGGAGGAAATATCTCCAAACATTAGAAGAGTAGTGCTGGGTCTTATAACCAGTGATCCAAGAGGGAAGTTTGACAAGCACCAGGATACGAGCACCTAATTGTAGGCTTTGCTAATACAGAGATACTTTTTTCCTATAAAGGCAGGTCTTTTCTGCATGGGAGTGGCTGACTACAACTATTAACTGCTGTTTTGGATCAATTAATCCATCGTGGCTTCCACCCTTAGTTGTGTGATGTCCAATATTTCTTTCCCTTTCTAGTTTTGTTCTTACTGAAGAACAGCAGCAAAATTTGTCATGAAAATCAAGCAGATCATATTCAGCCTTTACCAAAAAGCTCAAAGGAAGACATTGGTATATTGACTCCCAAGCTGTTTGTTTCCTGTTGAGGCCAATGGATGCTTTTCTCTATTACGTGGTTCATCAAGAGTCCTGTTTTTTTTTAACTTGACTGAGCAGAAATCTGTTTTCCCTGCAAAGAAACTGGTGTGGTCTTAGCTCCCCTCAGATTTCCAGCCACTCTTCCCCAGTCCTGGAGTGTCACATGGGGCTGTTGTGATCCAAGTGCAGGACCCAGCCCTTTGTGCTCCTACAAAGTAGTCCAAAATGAGAAATCGGGCCTGTGTGTGAGGGGGAGGATGCTCAGATCACTAGCAAAATCCTGTGACCGTGCCTGTCCCCAAACATGAGTGCTGCTGATTCCTTTCTAGTTAATAAACCATTTATATGTGGCCTGCTTTTAGCATGGAGCAAAATACTACTTTTCACTCAAGCTGTGATGTATAATTATATAGCTGACATCAAACACGAGCAGATAGCAAGTCAAAGGAATGAATTTGGTCCTGTTCCTGTAATTCCATTTCCATGTTAACAATTTTTCCCCCTCTTTAAATTATATTTTTATTGAAAGCTTCAAAGGTCAGCTCAGACATTCAGAGAAAATTTGTAACTGGGATTGTTTAGTGTTCTCTCATACAGCACAGCCCTACATTATCCTGTGTCAGCAAATTAAGGAAATGGACGTTGTGGCCAAGGATTACAATAGTACTGGTGTTAACCTTTTACAGCATATGGCATCCTATCAATTTTAGTCACAGGAGAAACTTGCTGTTCACATACAGCAAGTGGGTGTTGAAGTTTTTAATCTAAAAATGAAATCTTGCCTCTAGGAGAGGGATATAAAGACCACAGATTTTCCTCACTGCTGGATAAACCCCTTGAGTAGCGGAGATCTTTTCAGCCACATGTTTTTCCTTCATCCACTTTTTCTTCCTCATTTGGACACAGAGGGACATCTATTCTACTTGACTAGAAGGGTTATCCTCTAGGTAAGACATATGTAGGTGCCCATATATTCCCAAGATTGACAGCCTAGGAAGGTGGATAGATAACCTATGGGCTTTTCCTTAGTTGCAAGAACACTCGCTTTGCAACAAGATCTAGCAATACACATTCACTGAATGTCAATCTTCTGTGTAGTCCTAGGGAGGTTAAATGGGCTTGCTCAGCTGTTTAAGTACCTTGCAGAATGGAGGTGATAATTAATCAGGTTGCTAATTATTCAGGAGAAGTGAATTTTAACGTTAGGTTTGCTTTACACAATAGTTGCTATATACATGTTGGGAGCACACTTGATTCAGCTGTGCTAAGAAAAAAAATGATGGGGCCATTTCACTTAATTGCTATTCAGTGCTGGGTTTCGATTCCTCCTGAAAGGGTTTCTTTTTCCCTTCCTGACATGGGATTTTTGACCTGCTTTTCTTTGCAATACTTAAGACTTCACCGCCAAATCACAGCAGCGTTTATCTAGTAGTCTTGGAAAGGCTTCATTTTGTTCTCTAAACTTAGAGGCTAAAAGCAATACATAGATGGTTCTAAAATGTTGTCAGAAATAAATTTCCCTTGCGAGCTCTGTAATAGGGTCAGAGTTTATTGGGTAATGCTCTGTTAGTAGATAGTCCAAAGATTAGGAGTTATTTTAGCTGGGGTATGAACAATTGAGTTGAAGGTAAACTAATGTCAATGATCCCATTTATCAGGTTTTGTTACTGTAGGATATTATCAGTCTTTCATGTTCCACAGAACTGGTGATATGTTAAAAGTGGTATTGCTAGGTGAGCAGGTGAGGTACAGAGCAAGGATCCTATTTGTGCTTAGTCTGAAAATGCTCTTTTGGAGAGAGTGCTGGTTCTTCAGACAGGATTTACCATCCCCTGATTTCATGTCCTGCATTGATTTGTCTTTAAGGGAGGTTGCTCATGGCTTGCCTTGCCTGTACAACATCACCTCAGCAGCGGGTGGGAGACTTACAGTTGTTGCTGGACCAGGTTTAACATTCCTTCCCAGTCCTGAAGATGAACGTGTTTTTAAGGGTAGTGTGGGCATGCCCTTTCCTACCAACTGCTGTGCCCTGTAGCTCCAGTGCCTGCTGGGAATACAGGATAGACTGATCTGTGTGTCTTCCCAGGCTGTTTTTAATCTGATAGTTCATTCAGACCTTGTCTAGCCCATCTACCCATCTTCCTCTCCCTTTTCTTTCTCCACATACTGCTAAGATCAATTGTGTGTTGGCTATCCCCATAATTGATTGCTTTGCCAAGAATGAGGAAATGAGCCTTGAGTTTCTGTGCACTACTTTTAAAGGTAAAAGGGGATGCCCCATGTGGAGACAGCCCTGCGTGTTTGACACACTGGGAAAAGTACAAGCAGTGCTTTCAATCTCACTGTCTGCAAGTGTCCAGGATCAATACACCACAGAGTGAAACAGTACAGAGGTGCTTGGAATTGAATGCATGACCTAGAGTACTAATCCTGATGTCTTAATCCTTGGAAAGCATTTACATACCCACTTGTATCATTAAAACAGTATTGCAAAGACAAATCATACTGTATAGTATGTCTAGAGTTATGAGGTTGTCTCTTTTATTTCTTTAAATGGACTCTTGCTAGAAAGATGGAATGGTGTGGGGCAGAGGTTGGCTTGGTAGGCTATGTTGAAATGGAAACTATCCCATGCAAGGAGAAGGCTGGAACTGGGAGATGAGTTGTGTAACGGGGAGTTGAATCATGCTCTAAAACACCCACAGAACTACCCCTTTTCAACATTTGTTCTGATGGGGTGTGTGAGCTAAAGAGGTTGCTGTCCCAGGCTGCTTTCCATAGAGCCCCTGATGGGTTTGCTCTTGTGATTTTAACTCATTTTAATAAAGATGATCCAGTTTGCTTAAATTCTTATGAGATCATTTTGACAGGAAAGACTCGGCTAACAAAGGGGCTAATAATATCTTCTAGAAGGAGAGTTGGAATGTACTGAGGATCATAAACTTGTCATCTCACATAACCGTAGCCAAAAGAAGATGGAGATTCCTAAGGAGGAGGTTGAGTTTAACCTGAAAAACAGGTCTACTTACTTCTAGATTTAGCAATTATAAAATCTGTAAATAGAAGGTGTGTGTGGGTTTTTTGGTAAGGAGATGTTAAAAGAAGTTGAATTTCTACTGTATTTTGGTTATCTTGTAATCTCTTCAGATATGCATAGAGGGACCTAATCCTAGCAATTCACATGTAAGGAATATTAATATTTCACATGAACTATTTTCTAAACTGTTGCTTTCAGCAGAAAATGAATAAAATTTCTTCAGGGCTGATAAACTGGCAGGCATTAATTTGGGAGTCCAGTAACTAATACTGGACTCAGGTTTGAAATGCCCCTGGAAAATGAACAGATGGGAACTGTACATAGACTCCTGATGATAGGGAGTGTTTCAGAGGTGGATTCATGGGACAGTGTTTCAGAAATGGATCCCTGGTGTGCTTGGATATCCAGCCTGCTCCATAAGGTTCAACCAACAGATAACGTTAGTGGTGTCAAGGGTTGCATCACATAACATCTGTCTCGCACACGGAAGCCAGCACGCTTGGTCAAAGTTAAACCAAATCTACAGCTGCCAAGGCTGGGGGGATGGAAATTGTGTCTCATGATAGACCTTTGAGACATTATCCTTTTCTCTTAAGCATTATATGGAGGTCTGGTCAGAGAAAACATAGAGTTACTTCTTTTTAATGCTGCTTTCTTTTTTAACTGGGAGAAATATGTCCTGATTGCATCAGAAATATAGCAACTTTATGCTAGGCAGGACTCGCAGAAGTGAAGCTGACAGGAGGCGGCCTGACTACAAATTAAAGCTGAAGCAGACCAGCCTTTACTCATTCCACCAGCTCAGAGAAATATTGAAAGTAAACTGCTGGCAAGTAGACAGTGAAACACAAATTAGATTTGGGACCAGATGGTGTAGATCAGTATAATACAAGTTGATGTCAATAAAGCGGTGTGATTAACGCTGCCAAGAATATCACTCATGATCTTTTTCAATTTCAGGTGTTATCTGTAGCACAGGTGAGGCAGTTACACACAGATGTGTGCACAGATCCTTTTGGAAAGTGGAATTTAATTGAGTTTCTGTTCCAAAAGAACGGACTAGGTTTGTATCCAGATTTATCTGGAAATGTGCAGGCACTGGAGACTGTCCCAGAGGGGGGGAATCTGGGGCTGAGGAAGGAAAAGAGCAGCACATCTGTTGCTGACCATGAAGCTCAGTACAGGACTCAGGCTGAGCTCTGAAGGTTTCCTTGCTGGGGAGGAATCTGAAAGGGCTTTGTCTTGGTGTTAAGTACATGTCAAAGCTTCCCCTGACTGCTTTTAGTTTGCATGTCTGCATCCCCCGGTGCCTTGGAAGAGCTCTGAAAGATTTCTCGTTGCTGCTTGGTCTGTACGATTCCTTACGCACTGCCAGTAGCTTCCCTTTCAAGGGCAAAATATTTACCCGAAATGCAAATCTCTCTCACCTTCAGTCAAAATGTGGATGATTACTTATACAAATACTATTGCAGAAACAAGGTGTGCTTATTCTTTGTTTCTACCATGGTCTGCAGGAGGAAGAATTAGGGAATCTCACAGGAGAGACTTTAAATCTTTATATTTCTTTTTCACGGATATTTGATATACATCAGAACTGTTTAGCTAAATCTCTGGGCTTTTCCAGTCATATCCCTCACTGATTAATTTAGTGTACACTTTGCAGTCATCATCCAAATTAATATAAGATTCAACTTCAAGAGTATGTGCATGGTGTATTTTATAAATGAAGCTATTGGAGTTAATCGCTAAGAAGAAGAATCATTACCAGCTCTGTGTGCCAGTTAGAATGTTATTATTTTGTTGTATTAAATATAACTAATTGTAAATTACGGCTGCCATTAAAGCTATCCCATCTTGTGTATGCTGTTAAAAATATTTGGACTGACATTTCATGTGAAAAAATCTTTCAGAACAGACAGGACCAGAATACGGTACTTTAAATATCAAGTTTCTGAAAATCGGTGTCTGATAATTGGACAATGTGTATTATGATGATGGATGTGATTTCAATATGCTTCATATAGTTCTAATAATTATGTATTTTATTACTACTCGATGAATATGAGTGTATCTAAGTGAAGTGTTGCCTCATCAATATTGGCTTGCTCTATCCCCCTACTCATCTTCACTGTTGGTGGGTATTGCCTGACCATAACGTATCCCTGAGACTCTTCATTTTTGGGATGCTCTGTGAATTAATTATGAAGAATACTTCATATAGTCAATAGACTCAATACAGTAGTTCAACTTCTGATGGCATACTGAAATTCTATATGAATATAGATAAAAAAAATGAGATTCATGTAAAATAAAGGCCTTGCTAGTGGATTAGATACAAATCTGCAAAATAGAGTCGTAAAAGATGAGTTTGATGATAGAATGAAGAATATCTTTAAAACTGAGTCACATCATCTTGGGTGCTATAGCTGTTTTCCAGGAAAAATCTGTTGCAAAGGATCAGGACATCCTTGGCAAGCTTAAATGTGCATCAGTAGCCTTTCACAGAGCTGAACTCTTCCTTTTGAATGTTTTGGTGAGGAACTTGGTAAGAGACTTCAATTCCGGAGATGAGTATCAGTCAAAACTTACGTTTTGCCACTTTTGCCCTTAGACAGACATGAAATAGGCCATCTCAGAGTATTTAAACACTTCATTCTTATAATCAATACTTGCCATGGGAATTTAGACATTTAAATAGAAAATCTGATCCAGTGAATATTTTGTTCTCTGACTCTGTTGTTTGAAATATACTTTTAATTACTTAATATGCCAGTTCCTCGTCCCCTGGGTGTGTCTTTATCAGTGTTTCTTGTGCTTATTAATCACATCAGCAATTCCTAGTCTTTGTGGCACACCTGGAGTTAATATATTCACCCCCTTTTGTTTGTGTGTTTGTAAGTGTGTGTCTCCCCTTTGGTTTGTATTGAATCTGAAGCCTGAAGTGACGATCAATGGCTCAGATTATTTCCTTGCTGTCAGGTATTGACTTTCTCTCAGCCTGATATCAGAGCTCCTTTCCCAGGGTGATGCTAGCAGAGCAGGAATAGGAGGGGGAGAGCAGGAGGTGAAGAAGAGCTGAAGAAAATCTTGATAGAAGTCTTGCAGTTTATCTTACAGCGTCTTTAACTGAATGTACATGCAGAGGGGGAGAAAAATGTCAGAAACATGCAGTTTAGGGTAGAAAATCAGAGGCTGAAATTACCCAATTGTTCAGTATGGATTCAAACTTAAACAGGGGAAGATCAGGTTGGATATAAGGAAGAAGTTCTTTACTGTGAGGGTGGTGAGGCACTGGAACAGGTTGCCCAAAAAAGTGATAAATGCTCCATCCCTGGCAGTGTCCAAGACCAGGCTGGATGGAGTCTTGGGTGACATGGTTTAGTGGGTGGTGTCCCTGTCCATGGCAGGGGGATTAGAACTAGATGATCTTAAGGTCTTTTCCAGCCCAAACCATTCTATGATTCTACTTACCAATGATGCCAAAACTGTAATAGCTGTTTCCCCCGCAGAGGTTTGCTTGTTTATAAGATGATTGTTGTTCTACTTGGCCTGTTTTGAAGCCCAAAACTATTTCATTAGATAAACCACTTTTCAGGCTGGGCAGTGTGGCTTCTCTTCATTACAGCAGAAATAACTTGAATATTAATAGTTTGTTTTTTGTTTTTTGGTTTTTTTTTTCCTGCTATAATAATAGTCCCTCTTCCACTGGTCCTTTTTTTTTTTTTTTTTTTAATTTTTATAGGGAAGTAAGCATCTTTATCTTCTGTTCCTTAGGTTTTGAATTAAAAAATCATAAACTCTTTAGTGAAGCTATAGATGTACATGAAAATAGGGAGAAAACGATGGAGTAATGGTGAAAGAGCAGCTAGCCATGGGTGACTCTTCAAAGGGCTGGCAGCTGATTTAGGAAGAGGAGAAGATTCTGTGTTGGTGAGTGTCTCTCCAACCTGGCTTGTTTTCCCAGCTCCACGCTGAGGATTGGGAGACTCCTTCAAGCCAAGAGAAAATTTCCACTGACCTCAGTGGACTGGAGCCCTTGGCATTGCTCCAGGTCTGGAAGACATAGAGGGGAGAGTGTGTGGCAGCCCTGACTGAAAGCCTGGGCACTGGTTTGGGAAGCTGGACAGACAGGTGGGATGTCTTGTGTCTCTGAGTCATGGCATTGAATGTAAACTGGACACTACTCCTCTGCTGAGTGCCTTGGTGCCACGGGTGTGGAGATCATGGAGAAAAGGCTGGCAGAGGAAAGGATGAGTGTGAAACCCTTTGGTTTTGGATCTGGTTTGCATTTGATTTAGAGACCAGTTTGTTCTGAGCTGTCAAAGTTGGGGCTGTAATTGGGCAGTTCAAGGTGCTGGGAGAGTTTAAAATTGATGCATTGATTAAAGACACACCATGGTTTAGGCATCTGACCACAAAGTTGGCACAATCTCTATTTTGCACGAGGGAGATCCCATTCTGTCATAGATCTTCCTGGGATGGAATCCAATCTTTCCCTCTTCTCCCCATGCTCATTTTGCTGGCCAGTTCAACCCTTTGTTTTCATCAATATAGTCCATCATTAATATACAATCCTACATACTTGTAAATACAAATATATAAACTAACTTCAGCTAGGTTGGAAAGATAAACAACTACCTTTAATAGAACTTCTCCCCATTGGATCTGCCTGAAAGCAGACAGCAGAGCTGCTTGTTTAGCCCAATTTAATTTTGATTTAACCAGACCAGAGAGTCTATATTACAAATGATGTGTGGCCACCATGGTAGTAAAGTCACTGTTTACTTAATCAAACATGATTAATGCATTGGTTTTACATTAGTATCTGCTTTTCTCCATTGTGGGAGTAGTCAAGGGATTACCTTTGTCTGCTAGCAAGGAAGAACGTGTTTTTTATCCTATCCTGCTTATTGTGCAGTCATGTCAGCAGTAAAAAATGTCTCTAAACATGCTGTCTTTTATCAGTGGAGAGATCAATACAGCAACTTTCTGAAGGCATAATTCAGATACATGTGTTGTGGGAGACTAACGCGAACTCTCTTGGTGAGGATGCTTTTCAGATAGTCAGGGAAAGACAGCATGGACTTTATTTTTGAACAGGGTAAGATTAAAGGGATTTTGAGTGTAGTTTGAAAGTATTTTATAAGAGAGAATGATTCAGGCTTACAACAGGACCTGTGCTACTGAGTAAAAATAAAGCATTGCTGCAGACAAGCCTTTGCTTCCAGTGGTGGAGTCAACAGAAAATCTCTGCTGCTCAATAGGACCTAAATCTAATGATGTCAGTGGTGGATGGCAAAGACAGTAGCTAGATGGTTGTGTTGACTCCACATGAGAGCCACCATTGAAATGGGAGGTATTCACCAAAGAACTACAAAGACTAAACTCTGCCCCGAGAGAGTTTTTTTTCCGCTGAAAGGTTTTAAGGGGCTTTGAGACATGTTGGACAGACATATCCTTGATGAAACTTTGCACTTCGTAAGTAAAGCATTCTGAAGCCAGTTGAAGGAGGCACCGAGGTGCATCATGATCTTTTCTGCTGCCCTTTCTCGGGTAGGGCACGCTGTTAAAGGAAATACAGCAGCACTATTTGATGGCTTTTTCTGGCAGGAAAACAACGAGCTGACCTGAATTAATAAGCAAGCTACCACAGCAAGGTTACAATTTGGCTGCGGTATCACTACAAAAGGCTTGAACAAAGTACCTGACGTATAGTGTAAGAGTATTTGAACCATCACCCTCATAGTTTTCAGGGGATTACTTCTGGATTTTCTTTTCCCATTCATAAACACCAAGGAGGTTTCCTACTCTCTTGCAAATTCATGAGTCCTCTTTGACTCCAAAAAAGGTTGGGTCAGTACCTTCCCTAGAGTCAGTCATTCACAGTTCCTCCATCACAAGTCAGGATAAATTTAATTACTTGTCACTACTACTTTATAGCATGCTCACAAAATCCCATCTTGAATAAGAAGAGACATCCATAAAACCTACTGAAATCCAGAATATTCATTACATAATTGACAGCAAATTATTTCTCCCTTCTTGCTGATGACTTTGTTGTCCTTAGCACATTGTCAGCCTGGTTGTACCTCACTAGCTCTCTGCAAAAGCGTTTTAATTTCCAAACTGATTCCAGGACTTCTCAGAGTCATTAACATGTAAATGCATCTCATAAAGCACAGAAATGAACTCATAATTATAGCTTTTCCAGCCATTAACACGTGTGATAGTTAAGTCTGATCATGGACTTTGCCTGTCCATATTCATTGGCAACACATTCCTGTGGGTCCCTGTATTTCTTTGCCTGCTCTGAGCTGGGCAGACTTGGGAGTCCATAAAGCTAAAATCTAATTAATTAAATAGCAGTACAAGTCCTTGCATTGGGCTTCAGTGTGCAAGAGAGCATTTCTTTTCCCAGTTTTTAAGTGTTTTTAACCACTTATTGAAAATATCATCCTAGAAATATGAGTCCCTGACTTTGAGAGATGCCCTGGAGTTTAACAGCCCATTATTTTTCTATGGGCAATTTATTGCAGTCAGAAGTGATACAGTTCATGGAAAGCGGGTGGATGGATTGCTGAATCATTCCATCACCTGTCATGACTCATTCACATCATTTCTGTCTCTTCGTGAAGGGTGCATAAACATGTCTGCAAACTTAATCATGGCTGAGAGCATCTCATTAAAATATTGCCTTGGTTAGGGTTGGAAAAATGGTTATGCAGCCCAGTGGTTGGGTTGTAGAAGAGAAGGGGGATTAACATCTTGCCTGCTTCATTCAGAAGAGGATGTCCAAATAAAAACCATTGAGGGACTTGAGCCTGAGCTCTTTTTCTTGAGCTTCTCACCTCTGCAGGCAATTCCCCAGGAATGGTTCTTTTAGGTACTTTATAGAGTAGTTTGGTCTGGCCCCTGCATGGTACATTAACATACACTTTGTGTGTATTCTGTCCTTCCCCAACAGACTCTGTGCAAGCCCTTTTGTGGCTTCCTTAATCCTCCTGCAAAGTGTGCTCAGAGGGTTTGCTCAGCATGTTCCTCCTGGCAAGTGCTTGACTCATGCTCCAAACTGCCCTGCTGTGAGCTGACCTGACTGAATGCTACATGTCCACAGTGAACTTGAGCAGAACTTACTAGCTTGCAGAGGGCACTGAATATTCTAGTTACACAGCTGCTCTTTTGGATCTGTCTTGTGTCTGGCCAGGTTGGAAGATGGGTAAGTATCTCTGAAAAAAGGCTGTAGCCTTAATGCATGGGTAGCTTTCACAAAGAGCTATGTTGTATAGCGGTGGTGGGTTTTTTTGAAAGGAAGATAGTTTGGACCATGTACTCCAATCCCATCTCCAAGGGATGAAGGAAGAGAGAAAGAAAAATACCAGATAGACACATTAAATGCTGTTAAACACATGCTTAAATCTGTACAGGTAAGGTGGCTATTATTATTAATATCACAATAAAATTGCTTGCTGCAATGCTTAAGTAATCTAATCACAGATTAAGATTGCATTAGAGGGATACCTCAAACAGAGCAGCACAAATACAGTGTATGTATGTCCAAAGGAGTTTATAATCTGGGTGTCACATACCCTCCAAGCATCTCCAGGCTGAGAACAGCAGTGATTATCTCATGCACCTGTTAGCTCTGTGGAAGAAGCGTGGTGCCAGTGGGGAAATAAGGTTATGTGGGTAACACAGCGAGGCTTAAAGTGGGGTTAGGGTTGAGACACACACCTGGAGTGCAATGAAGCCTAAGTAGGCTTGGATTTGCCATCCCTTGGACTCTGGTGGAGCTCACAAAACATGGCAATCTCTGTCCAATGTCTTCTCCAGGTCTGTGCCTCGCAGACATCACCTCAGCAATTGTTGTTGGCTCTTCTTGAGCTGATTCTTCATCCCTGGCTGCACCATGATGTGATGTAATCCTGCTAGTGCGGTCCCTCTATTGCACTAAGAGCATAATGCCCCATTATTCTAAAGACAAGGGTAGGGGGAAACAGCTGGTTTGCTGATTAAGTAAATAAAAGCACGAGTGCAGCTCTCCTTCATCCAGCACAGAGTAATCTGCCTAGGCTCTGTGCATCATCACCATCCACTCAGCTCTTTGCCCCTGAGTGCTGTGAAAGCGGGCAGCACTTGGATCTGGAAGGCTGCCCTTGCTGTGCTCGCTCTGATCCAAGTGGTTTTGTGAGTCAGGAGCTTTGCTTTTGCACAGAAACCCATTCCCTGTCCTGCCTTTCCATTTGCTCATGCCCCTCTCCTGCCAAAGTAACCATCGCAGGGTCTGCGTGTGGGGGGGACAGAAAGGGGAGAAGTGATGTTGCCAATCTCTCGTTAATTTCTAGATGTGGAAGGATGGGGGAGATACATGTGAGAGTCTAATAATAATGAGCTGAGGTTCCAGAGATGGTGAGGGAGGCAAGCAGCTTTAACTAACAACTTAATTAGAATAAATTCAAGTCTAGGAACACCAGGCAAGTAAATCAATCAACCCTTGCAGGCAGGCTCATTAAAACTAGTAAAGTACAGACCAAAAAGGTCATCTTATTAAAAGGAATTAGCATTTTCCAGTTAAATCCTTTGCTGTACATAGGTGCCAGGAGAGAATTTGGATTCTGAGCTTGTCTGTTGTTGCAGTGGTAAAGGGCTGACCTTGCACGGCAATAAATGCCTTCAGTCCCCGTGGCCGGGTTCTTGGCTGGCTGGTGCCAATGGGCAAGGCTGTATAAACACTGTGGACCTTTGCCAGTCTGGTCCAGCTGTGGGTTGCCAACTGTCCCGTGAAGCACACTGAAACACTACCAGGGGGGAATTTTCTCTTGTAAAATACAAGTGAGCTCTCTTTCCAAGCTTTTCTCCAGCCCTGTGTCTTACAGACAGACATCACCTCAGTAATTGTTGTTGGCTCTTCTTGCAATGACTCTTCCCTGGCTGTGTGGGATGTCTCTTCTCCTGTCAGGTCTTACTATATTATAGCCCTCAAGCAGCGTATTCTCTCTTTGCCTTTCTTTCCTGGCTGCAGGACACAGTACTTTGGGTTTTCTAGGCAAATTTTCACAGACCCTATTATAATCTTGTTCCTTTAGGAGAGTATATTTACCTTGGAAGAAACATTAAACTGAGAACAGCTATCAAAACAGCTGGCATCCTTCTTCCTGTTTTTCTCTTCTATGAGAGACAGTGTTGGTGGCGGGAGAGATTTCTTTTTTTTTTTTGTCCTTTTCAAACTTTCTTCTACCCACGTTTGCATTCCAGTGGTGACCCTCTGTGCAACACCACACTGCTATTGTGGAAATGTGATATGAAAACTACTGTATTGTTCAGAGAATCCTCGTAGCTGTGGTGGTGGGGCATGCAGGGGATGCTGCTGGAGTGCTCTTTCCCACTCCTGCCCTGCCTTTCTGTGGTAAACTGATTTTATGGAGGAATAAAACAAGTGGGTCCATGTCTGTCATTGGCTGAGCAAAATATCTAGAGTCAAGATCATCTTTTCCATTAAGAGGAGGCTTCAGTTAGGAAGGTGGAGGGGGCAGGTTATGTAGACCATCCCCTATGTCGCACACCCATAGCTCTGCCCCTTTAACCCTGTTTTCTCCCAAAGAGAAGTCATTTAGGTGGCCACTACCTTGACTCTGCTGGAGCTCCAGTGGCTTGGTCAGCCATTGAGGCGAGGGGGCACATCACCTGGGCAGCCCAACATCAGCTGGGCCCAGACAGGGTCTGAATATGATAGGTACAGCTCATGGCACATTTTCTTCAGCTCCCACTGCACTCAGGAGGCACTTTAATTGCACAGCAGTTTGCAAAATAAGTGTACTGCATGTGATGGAAGTTCCCCTTCTCCCTTTCTGATCATTTTCTTAAGGCCTTTTTCTTTAAAGACCTTGGAGGCCTCAGGGGCATATAGGAAATTAATTGGAGTCTTGCAGCAGTTTGGGAGTTCATTCAGAACAAGCAGTTATGTGTTGGAAAATAGGGAGGGAAAGGTATGAGAAAAAGATGGAGCATCTCTTTTATCTCACTAGGCCTCCCTTTTGCATAGGAAGTGTTGAGTCTTCCCTGCTCTACTTGACCCATCAGTAGAGCACATCACAGACAGCGACATGCTGCTTGGAGTAGGAAAAAGAAAAGGCAGAAGAAGAGAATATTTATTTTCTCCTGTGCTGCCAGCCAGCCAGCACTGTGGTACTTGAGGATGTTTGTGCTATCTCTCTGTTACAGCAAAAGACTGAGGGTCCTTAGCAAGGAAGTGGTGGCAAATGGCTACAGGTAGGTGACTACCTGTCACTACTCCCTTGTCAGCTCCAAGGACTTGTTTGGGAACCTTTGGATGTTGTCACTTAACTTGCTGCATCAGTTTTACTATTTGGAGTGTAATGATGTTTCATCTAAGCATCAGCTAAGACACTTAAATGAAAGTTGTTATCGACTATGTAGCTGTATTTCTGCTTAGTTCAAGCACTCTCACTCCCCCTCTTTACAGCATATTGGGGCTGCTGTAATCTGCAGCCCTGCTAGCATGCGCAAGTCATGTGCAGAGCTTGGAGCTGCTTTCTTATGCCTATGCCTTCAGGGACCTACAGTTTGACACATCCCTTGGACCTCTGAATGTCACTAGCTTTGCATGGATTTCTTGTCTTGATGAGTTTCATCAAATGAAGAGGAGCCCCTTATCTTTCCCATCTCTAACAATCTTTCCTATTTGGAAAAACAGGGGCAGGGACAAATTCAGGACAGATTTAGTACCCTACCATCACTGTGTGAGTACCACTCCTCCACTAAGAGTTCTGTTGGCCAGTGTGATCAATGCAGGACTCAAAGCAGTGGAGTCTTATTGGAATACTGTAAAAATACCCATTCTTTGTTCCCTCATATTTTCCACTCGCTGTTCCCCCTTCACATCCCTTTAGCCTTTGCCCAAATTTCACCTCAAACCCCAGGCAATTACTGTTTTTCTTTTCTTGGGAGGTGAAGGGTTAAAACAATAAATATATTGGTTCCTGCTTTTCCTCTCTGCAGCTCTAAGCTCCAGCTGGGTGCAGACGTGGAATAGCAACAAGTCCATGGGAAAGGCTCATCTTCTCACAGCCTTTACAGCAGCACTCCAAGCTCAATGTGAACTTCCCAGAGCACAGCGGCAGAGCTGAAGCCCTCACTGATGCTGCCAGGAAACTTTTGCAGGGGTAAAGCGAAGGGTGGAGATGATGTGTGTGTGAACCCAAGCTGGGTTCAAAGTGTGCATGAAGAACAGCGTACTTGGTCCTCAGCTGAGTTTAAATATATATACACACAATACACAATTATTGTATATACATGTGTATGTAACGTGGCCATTGGCAGTTGACTATTTCCATGCTGTATGTCTCTGGCTGGTAACTTCTAGACCTGGAAGACAAATGCATTTCTAGTTTAAGAGGCAAACATGAGGCAGCAAGATCTGCTCAGTGATATGTTCTGGTGTCAAGATACGTAAGGTTAACTTGGTTTTGCTTTCACCCTTTAACGGCAGGTGCTCTGTTTCTATGAACTATAGCCCTTGGGGGCCAGGGGGACCATTTCTGCTTGCCTGGTGCTGTGGCAGCCAAACCCAGTCTCCTTCCTCACATGGGCAGAAGGCACTTATATTTAGTCCTGCTAAATGCTTTCTGTTCCCCAGTGATTCCTGGTGGGAGAAAGGAAATACTGCATTCTGCAGATCAACAGTTCACTTGGTGTCTCACCCTGGAGAACAGCAAGAGTTAAGGACAGAGAGGGACAGGCACCCCTGCATGAAGACTGGCATGGTGCAGGCAGCCTGGGTGGCCTCAGCTGAGTGCAATCCCATTTCCATTCCCCTTTGGCTCCCTGTGTGCTCATGGAGAGTTACTGTGGCTCAGTTGTCATTGCTGGTTAGCTATAATATCCTGATCGTTGTCTCAAAGCCCAGTTCATGAGAATGTGAGTGATAGCCCTGTTCCTAACCTAGTGTTAGTAGGGAATACCAGTTTTCTGGTAGTCTTCAGTATGTTGTGCATGGTTTATCCTGGTCTGTCTTATGGGATGCAGTGGAAAGGAGCAGCCAGGTGATGGTAAAGTTGTTGCATAGGGGTCTTGGTAGCTTGGCACAGGTTTATTGGCACAGCAGTGCGGCAGGATGAACTTATGCAGTAGTGTTATTACACATTTATTTGCTAAAAGATCCTAAAGCTCAGAGACAAAAGAACTGAAACTGGAGTGGGCAGCAATGAGAGAGCATTGCTGGTTGTCTGTCACATCAGCTTAAGCAGGGTGGAAGTGCTAGGAAGCCAAACCCAAGAAGCTGCCCCAAATTGTGCCTGATGCTACTCAGCACTGCACCTCTTGCAGTCCTCCTAAACATAAGAAATTTCTTTGTTTTCATTCATTCTTTGTGGAAAAAACTAAAGGGAAAAAAAAAAAGGAGCTAAGAGACAATCTGTACTTCCCCAACCCCTAGCCGAGCAGTGGGAAACAGTTAGTGAAGGTGTCAGATTTTCTCTAAGGGCAGGCACAAGGCTCTTGTGCCAAATGCTATTTGACATTTAATTTAAGACCCATGTAAAGTAACAGCCAGAGCATGGAGAAGGCAGAGCGTTCCAGTTGACAGACTGGCTCTATTTGCTTTAATTTCCTTAGCGCGATGGCCAAGTTTATCTGTGAGCGAGAAATACTCTGAGTATTCCTGGTTTTTTGTTAGCCCATCGTGAAAAGAGAGCACTGTGTTGTGTTCAGACACCGTTTCGGGCTTCAGGTGGCCTTCATTAGGGAGCAGAATGCAAGAGAAGTGTGCGTCAGCGCCAGAGGAGCCAAAGAAAGTTTTGCCTCTCTGATTAAATAATGCCAAAGTCAAACACTGGGTTCCTGGTGTGAATTGAGCTATTCAGCAGGTTTAAAGATGGAGAGAATCTGTGTGTGGTGGTTAGCAGCCAGGAGGGGAGGGGAGCAGGGATGGCTTCCTCCTTTCTTAAATGTGGGTTTCACAACCACTCAGTGCAGAGGGGTTCACATGAGGATGCTGCCATGTACCTGTGCAAAGGGACCATCCAGGGCACCTTTACTGCTCTGTGTGGTTTGTGCTGGGAGCCCGTGAATGTGGAAGGAAAGCTCAAGGGAAATGATGTGAAGATTGCAAGGGGGCAATTTGCATTCTAGTTGCTTTTGTTTTCCTGCTGGCATTGGGCAATGGATCTAGTGTGCTGCTAAGGAGCTGAAATGGGAATAAAACCTACCTGGATATACAGAGGCAATGAGGAGAGTTCTGACTGAGCCCTGTGTTAAGAGGAAAGCCGCAGTAGAAGCGGAGCTAACTACACAGTATTAGTATAACTAATACTGGCAAAGGGGAAATGTTAAGAGGTGCAGGTAGAAAAGAGTCAGGAGTTGTGTTTATTGGTTGATTTATTTATGTACGTATGCATTTTTTAAGAAAATAAATGTATTTGGTCAGCAAAATGAATTATGTTATCTCCAAGGGTGCAAGTTTGGTGATGAAGGTGAGGTATGTTAGCCACACAGGTAAAGAATATCAGGGAAGGAAAAGTCTATGAACCAAGGGGTTTGCTGCATTGAAGACCAAAGGCAGCTGCAGAATGTGGAAGTGGTGGGAGGAGAAGGGCTCCCCAGGCAGTGGGACAGAGACAGCAGCTTGGAGGCGGTGTTGGCTGGGAGGAGGAGGATTTGTCTGCTTTTCCAAGGTCATTAGGAAGTCTAGACTTTCCCATAAAAGGGTCCCATTTGCTGAAGAAATCCTTGGGCTACCAGCGCCCTGAGGGCTTCACAGGGAACGTAAAGGCACCCAGAACAGCCCAGCTGGGCTGAGGTACCTTTCCTTAGTTATTGTGTGTCTATGGACCTTAGAAGATGACTTTGGGGCAGTTTGGCAGGAATGATTTCCATAGACCATGTAGCCCACCCCAGCAGAAGGCAGCTCTGGGGCTGTCCCACCTGATGGTTGGGGCACTGCTGCTCTAGACTGACTGGGTGTTGCTCCTCGTCAGGTTCCTCATTCAGCAGACGGGGCAGAGGAGCCAAAACCAACTGCATTCCTCTTAGAAAGCCAGAAAGCAGAGAACTGCTTCTGTGTGCTGATGGAGGCATCTGAGGAACTCTATTCGTGCAGCTGTTCCCAAAACTCAGAAAGGAGATTTCCACCTCTGCTTGGTGCCTGGTGATCCGGGTTATTTGACCAACTGCTTTGTGCCATCCTGTAGCTTTAAGCACTTTAAATACCAGCTTCCTTCCTTACGTAGAGAGCATCTCTCAGTCTAACATAGCCCACCTGGAGAGAGCTTCTTTATAGTGGTGTTCAGAGTAAGTCGCAAGTATAAACCCCTCTCAGATCACAGAGTATGCTTTTGTTCCTGTTAGTGGGGCTTGCCAACTTATGCTGCAACTTATCTTGGAAGGAGAAACCAGAGTGAGTTGCTAAAGGCAGGGAAAAAATGAGTGCAGCTTTCTAATTGAGTCAGGAAAAAAAATAATTAAAAGATTGAGAAATGCTTTCTTGAACGAGGGTTTGAATGCAATTGTTGGATACCATTCTTTTTGCAAGCCTAGCTATGTTATCCTTCGTGGTCTTAGGGCCCCCATGTGAAAATCAGTGTCTTAAAAGGCTTGCCTGGTGGACTGAATGTGAATCACTACTGGTGTGGATGAGCACTGGGACAGACAGTGGTGCCCATCCCAAAAGAAACACTGCGGGGGGCTGCAGTGGTAGATAAAGAGCATGGTCAGGCTGCTGCTCAAGGGGAACAGTTTGCTGAATGTAAGAACCCTCCTGGCATCGGCACAAACTTAGATGTTGTTGGGCTTGAGCCTTAAGGAGTTTATAATGTATCTGGGACCAGCAGTATGGTTTGGACAACCATAATGCAGTTGGAGATGATACCATCTTGGGGAGATATGACTAGCCTGGGACCTTTGTGAAAAGGTGTATGCATTTGTCATAGGTTTTTGTGGCACGATTTCTTTATTATGATTGGGTCTTCCCGAAAAGGCAGCTGGATGGTTCAGCAAAGAGAAGAATGTGTATCAAAAATCAAACAACCCAGCACAATGTGGGAAGGAATCCTGCATAACACGGGAGGACCTTCCAAAACTGCTGTTTATTTTTACTTTGCTTTTAACAATCTAATTTCTCTTTGTATGTTGCGCGTGCAGAGGGGCTAATCTAAACTGAGTTTATCACAGCAGAGGAACTGGAGATATTCCAAGTACCTTGGCCTATGTCCTGGAAATAGGAGACTGCTTATCCAGTTATCTGCAGCTTATTTTTAAGGGAAAAAGGAAGCATTTGAGTCCTGCACAGGGTAAAATCCTCTTAGAATGTATCATGTCATCCCACGGAGTAGGACATAGTCCTAGGTTTTGTGAGATGTTGTTTTGCCTCCTGAGTTTGTTGAAAAGCTGCTGTGCCAGACTGGGGGATCTTTACTGTTCAGATGGGAAAGTACCTCTCAGCAGGAGTGAGAGATGAGGCTTGAAGTACATGTGATAAGCTTTATCTTCCTCTCCCTACTATTTTCACCCGCTGCCATGATTAAATTTGTGAGAAGAGTTGTAATAATAAATAAATTATATATTACTGAGGGAGAAACCCCCGGGAGGGGGGCATTGAGTGGTACAAAGGAGATACAGGCATGTTTAATGAAGGGGCAGAATTTGGCTGAACATCAGGAAAAACATACTGAGAGTAAAATAAATTTGGCTGTAGAACAGTTCTCAACAACAGTAGCAGCAGTCTTGTTACCCAGACTAATTTTAAACACTCCTGTGTAAGCATCACTCCCATCTGGGCCTGGTTAGAGAAGGTTTCAGTCACATGAATATTTTGGAGATGTCACCTTTTGGCCCACAATTTTCCATGGAAAATGTTTTAAATCAGTGGAGATAATTTCTTTAATTTCTTTCCATTTCAGCCATTCTCTCTCTCTCTCAATGAATTTTAAAAGGAAAAATCACTTTGGAAAGGTGAGTACAAGGGAAATTTTTCAGCTGGTTTAACACATCTCTTCTTTTAAGAGTTTTGATTTCTGCACTCAGTAACAGTATTAAGATGAGATGGAGAAAGTGATTAAAAGGTGAAGACACTTTTCCAGTCCCTATCACAGACCTGCATCTTCTGAGTTAAGTGGGTCTGCAAAGACTGACAGCATCAGATACTCCTTCCCCTCATTATACAAACCAGACAGAAAGGGACAGGGAGTCAGGAATAACATTTGGCCAATGGTGCAATGGTGCAGATACACCATGTCAGCCAAAACTTTGCTCCAAGTTCTTGCTTCTTCCTTCTGGTACGTTTTTCTTTCCTGCAGTCAAAGTGAATGCAATATAAGAGCTCTTTTATTTATTCACTGTGATTAAGCACTGAGCTTAAAAGGTGTGAGAGGTAGGGAAAAGATGGTGCAAATGACTCAACCCCTCCTCAAGCACATGTGTGGGCAGCCTGAGGGCATGGTGCTCCTCACTGGGCTCTTAAGGATCAGGAGGGACTGGATGGTGCTGGATGGTTTTGTGTTTGCTCCCTGGCTTGGTTCTCTCATAACATGGCTTGCAGCACATATTTTGTGAAGTGAGAATGTGCTCTCTGTTCATTTCTAACGCACCTGTTCACTCCACAAACAAGCCTGCCAATTAAACAGAGAAGGCAAATCCCACAAGGAGCTTAGTTGCATACGCTAGAAGATGTATGTATGTAATAAACAGTATTATGAGGTATACACCCAAGCCTATTTATGAGTTACCATGTGAGAGAGAAAGCATGGTCAGAATAGTGAATAGGCTCAAATAACATATGGATTTATACACTAGATCCATCTCCAACCCCTTGTTTCATCTTGGATAAGACATTTAGCCCCTCTGGGCCTCAGATGCTCTACTGAGTACATCTGTGTTGATAAAAAAACATCTTTTTTCATCTGTTTTGTCTACTCTGATTGCAGGATTGCCTCTATGGATTTTATTGGCATTTTTATGAACCCCAAGTAGCCCAGGCTGTGTTTCAGCCTGTACTCTCACAAAGCAGAGATTGTATAGAAGCAAAAGCTGTGTTACTCCTTTCAATCTCCTTTTCTATTTCATCCTATGTACTTCCTCTCATGAGTAAATCAACTGGATTTTACTCATCAGATGTGAACTAAACATTGGTTTCCATGGAAGTCAGGTACCTCTGAACTCGGCAAAGTCACGTTATTACTCACCAAGGGAAGAGCAGCCAACATTGTACTTCTGCTGTAGCTGACAGGCAATTTATCTGGGATGAATCCCTTAACAGTGGGCTTTGGCCTTTCCTGAAATCTTATCCCTTCCCTCTCCATGCAAGCGCGTCTGCTGGCTTCGTGGAGCGGCTCGTTTCAGACAGATGCTGACAACTGGAGCTGAGTGGTGGTGAGGGAATGTGATGGAAAGCTGCAGCAAATGTATTAATTGCACTGGTTGAGGAGGCCTAGAGTCTTTTGCCTTTTTTTTCTTTTTCTTTCTGTAAAAGCCTTGCACATAGAGGGAGCCTTGATGAGTTTTTCACTTGTATAGTAATTAACTAACACAGCCCAGAGTCCTAGGCTTCATCCTCGCATCCCAGGAAGGTGCGTTATTAACCCAAAAGGATTTGATATCCTCCCGCTGTGTCCCGTTTTCTCTGCTCTTGCCTCGTCCTGTTATTTGCTTCAGCCTCCCAGGTCCATTAAGATCTTCTTGGTTGCCAATGCACAAACCTGACAGGCTCATGGGGAGATTCTAAAATGATGCTGGTTCAATTAGCAGGATATAATTTGCCCTTTGGTGAAACCCTGGGCTCCCCTGCCAGGCTAAGCGCTTGCTGCCAGGGCACTTAGCACAGGGAGGAGCATTCCCATCACATCTTTCTCACTGGCAGGTCACAGAAACAATGAAGCCAAATAGCTGCAGTATGAAAGTAACTGTATTTTTATCCCAATTTTATTTTTCCTGATGAAATGAGGTTTAGAGACAACCAGAAAGCTGCTTCTGTTATTCGATGTGAACAAACTAGCTCGCAGCTGTAGCTTTTATTTTAGTCTGGGAATCCTGCTGGCTATTTTTTTTCCTTCCTTCCTCATGAGCCCCTCTTGCAATTTGAGTTCTTCTGCCCTATAGGTCACAGACTGGTTTGGTTTAAGATTTTTCTGTCTCTATGTTGCTCAAAAGCTTTTCTGACTGATTTGCTGTTTGCTGTGTTTGCTAACCTGAGTACTCACTGTTGCTTCTCTCCCTCACCTCTGAGATGTGTTGAAATATCTGAAGAGATACCAATATTAAACTATATATATTCACAGTGGCCGTTCCCTGTTCAGCTGCACAGACAAAAGTAGAGAGATGAGTCAAACCTCAAGTGAAAGTGATGTTCAGAACAGGGGGAGGGAAGGAAACAAGGTGCTTTCTAGTCTTTCTTAGCATTCAGCCACTTTGGACAGTAGTTGTTCCCATGAGATCTTTTGCAAGTTAGAGAGGTCGCAAAGGGATGAATTTATGTGTTTTGGTGGTGGAACTTCTCACACCAGAGGAGGTCTTCTCCTAGAGAGTATATGTGGAAAAGGCTGGTGGCATCTACTGCTGCTGGGGCAGGAAGGAAATCTGGCTAGAGCTGCAATGAGAATAGAGACTGAGTTTGGTCTGACTGCACTGGCTTTCTCACGCGGTGGGAAAAACCTGCCCTTAACTCTAGTCTTAGGGAATGCTTTCTTTTTTTCCTTGTTGCTTCTCTTTCCCAGGAGACTTCTCTGGGTTTATAAATGACTGCATTTCCCTCCAGTGTGACAGCTGCAGCTTCACCTCTTCTCGTGTGAACCTGGAGTCAGGTCAGGCTAAAATGCTGAATCTTTCCTTTCTCCTTCCCGTGGTTCTCTGGCCCCCTCCTTCCTTCCACATATCAACTGGCTGTATTGCCATAACTTAAGGATTAGCTTTTCCCTGCAGGACTGAGCTGAAATGCAAGTGCTTTACTGAGCAAAACAAATCTCTTCAATATTAGCAAGGCAAACTAAAACGCTTGAGCACATGTGTTTTCTGTTAGCTGACTTCTCCCCCAGCCTCATATTTGGTCCCAGTGTCAGATTCCCTCTTAAATATGCTTAGGAGGTCACAGAAAGCAGGTGAATAGTCATACAATAAAAATCACATCACACCTCTTAAAAAAAATAGAAAAAAATTACATCCCCTCTTT